>NC_071343.1:17420365-17720365 GCF_027744825.2 Synchiropus splendidus | reverse complement strand
ACAGCACGCGTGCGAAAAAAAAAAAACAGTTGCAGAATGGACGGTAAAAGGCAGAATTTAAAAGCATGAGCTGCGTGAGTGTTTCGCAGCGGAAAAAAGAACGGTTTTGTAGTATCGGTAATTATGCTTTTAGGGATGTTACAGGATTTGCGCATTCACCCAAACTTTTCTTTTGACTACCCAGCTTCTTCCTCCTGCAATCTTAACAGGTGAATATGTAAATATATGGACTTAACAGCAGGAGAAATGTGGTGTTGAGAACAGTTCCCAAGACCCCCGACACGGCAGAGAGCCAGTGCTGTTGTTTTTCCTCGACAGTGAAGGGCCTGAGAGAGTGGATTGGACCAAAGCGTTTCACCTCAGAGGGGGGAAACAAGGCACGAACAGCAGTTTGCATATCCGTCTCGTGGCTATAAATGTTGGGAGCCACACACAGCATCCGTGGAGGTTGTAGATCTGCCAAAACGTGTTGTGAAGAAGCACAGCTGTGCAGGGTAATGAGGGATAGCACGGCACCCAGGACTGGAGAAAGCAGCTTGTTAGCATAGTCCTCTGCCAGAGAGGGTGTCACTGGGTTTTTGTCGGAAATTAATTGGATGAACCCGTCACAGTGTTTGTCTCGATACGACAAGATGTCAGCGACTCCCGGACTGACACTCTGCAACACCCATAAATCTGCAGTTTGGGGCCCGACTTGGCAAGTTGAATATTTTTTTTTTTCTCCGGCACGTTAAATGAACGACGAAGAGGGAAAAAAAAAAAGTTTTAAAATAGCGGTAAAAATATATGTCTTACCTGTCACTTATCGAGCATGTGTCAAATTGGACCTTGTTAGAGTCTCCCAGCAATCCTTGCTGCACCAGGCTGAGATTGACCGGCTGGCCGCCAATGAAGATGAGCTGCATGCATCCCTGGAAGCCGGGAGATTGATCCTGACAGTCAGGGCTTGGACAGCCTGAAAGGAAACGACACTTGCTTCAATCTCCACTTCACAGAAAAGAAGCACATCGGCATATGAAAGACACACAAACCTCCAAAATAAAAGTGGCTTCGCTGCTCCAGGGGTTCCCTCAGATCCATGGTGGTGGATGAGTTGCCGTCAACAGTCAGAGTGACGAGTAAATTCCGGGTGTCCAGACTGACTGAATGCCAGAGTCCGTCGCTGACTTGGTAATCTGCAGTGAAACACACCAACATTAGGCCGCGCCGACAAAATGTCGCATCATTTATAATGGGCACCAGCATGCCAGCGCGGGTCTGAGGGCAAAGAGACGCGAGGAAATTCTGCTTCATCACAGGCTGATGGTGTTTTCACGGCCGCCACCTGTGATATCAGGGCAGCAGGCAGACACAGCCACGGGATGCTTTACTACTGCTTCCACCTGTGTTTGGGATTAGTTAAAGATACAGTTCATGGTTTTTGTTATAGCTGCCAGCACTGGCACCAAATCCACAAAGCTGCTTTCCACAGTTCACGCTGCAATGCTGAAAAACATCCTCAGAGATTCCTCACTGAGTCACTGCCAGCCGAACGTCACCAACCTCCTGAGTTGCGCTTGCTTATCGAAAAGTGACACTTCATCAACGGGATCGCAAATGAGCTGGACGTCCTGACATCACTGTGCTGCGGGGAAAAACCACGTTTGTTATCTTCACGGCTGTTTTTTTCCAAATGGAATCTCTCAAAAGCAAACACCTACATTTGCGCTAAAATGATCAAAGGTGAATATTGATTGTAATATTTCATTTAAATTGTCATACATGGAATTCTGTTCACTAAAGGAGTCCTCCTTTAGATCCTAAAGCAGAGGTCATGAATTACCCATGGGTCAAAATATACATAGGAAACTACCACACAATACAGTAATGTTTCAAGAGTAGGAGAGAGAGATATGAAAGTAAAAAAAGAAATATATATTTGTAAAATAAATATTTTAATTCTACATACTAACAAATATTTATGTTGTGTACTTTTTGTAAAAAAAAAAAAAACGATTAAGATAACAAAACAAAAAAGTAGATACGATAAAGGCAAAACGTATAAATGTAATTTCAAGAGAAAAAAAAAAAATCATAATACTCGAGTCGAAAGGCCACATTTTGCCCCAAGCGACAAATGCAGCTCAGCAATGATAGGGTGGTGAAACATCGTCCTCATTTTCCAAGAACAGAAGGTGTCTTTTTAGAAACAAAATACTTAAGAGCAGAGAGTGGGCTCTGGAAATGAGGACGCTGCTTCATGAAGCCTCAACAGCAGTGACGGGCAGATGAGGTTTCATGAAACAATGTCCTGACTTCCAGACTCCACCAGATGTCACTGTCTGCTGTGACATGTTTGGACTTGAACAACTAACTCAATGAAACCTCACATCACGGCCTCTGAAAATCAAGAAACTGTTTCATGAAACCTCATCAACCCATCACTACTCCACTGACTACCAGTACAGCTCAGGTCTGGTCTGAGGGCTATCCAAAAAAAAAAAAAAAAAAAAAGGAATAGAATAAATCGATGGAGCAGTTAGTAATGTCTTAAGTTGACCGTCATTCAGAAAAATAAATAAATAAATAAATAAATACAACCACGAATAACTAAGAAGTATTATTTTACCACAACATAAAGCATAAAAACTTCACTTTTTTGTTGTTTTTTTTTTGGTTCTTTTTTGTTTTTTTTGCCGCAGTCTTTGACACTAGCGGTTTCTGGATTTCCACATAATTCCACCATGACTATTTCTTCCAGCCATTTCATCACTGATGACTCCAGCAATAAACCACCTTGCTTGGAACTTTTTCAATAATCTGTCCTCTATTTCTGAGGTATATAAAGAGGTTTTCTAGCCCACGGTCAGGGCTTATTGATCGGTACGCTCATTATATTAAGCAGAGCACTGTCTCTGTCTTTGTCATAGTGGGGTCGATATTTTACCAGCTGACACATCAGTGACGCCGCATGCTGGGAGCTCCCTAGGAAACATGCTTTTGCCTATTAGAGGTCCATTTGTCTGTTGCTTCAGGAAATCAAAGGACTCATGAAAAACACATCATAATTTTTACTGATGCCGTAGTAAAGCTGTCGGTCCAAGTGAAGGAGTTTCAGAATTTCATTGAGAATTCACAATACAGATGAGGACTACAGGGTCGACATGTTTACAAAAACAATTGTGATTCCGTTTTTGGAATTGTTTTTGTTTCTGCACTTTTCTATTGCGATTGTCTTTTGCCCTTCTGGGGCACCACACGGCTTCTCTCAGGCATCTCTATATTCAGTTTGCAGTAACCGAGCCCATGTGCACGGGGATCTTCTCCAATCCCCCAGTTCTAGCACCTACATGGCTCAGTTTCACACGTCCCCACCTGGCGGTGCAAACCAAGCAAAATGAATAAGCTGATATGTTGACACTTATCAGGCCTCGAAATAAAGATGAGGGAGTTTTTCTTCTCATTCCAAATGTGTGTACATCTCCCCGTTTTCTAATGAGTTCTCCACTACGTTTCAATCAGATAGCACTTTGTGTGGCACTTAAACTACATGTTCTTTACAAATGAAAGTTAATTGTCTGATTTAATGGCAACTTATTCTCTGAAAACCAGAGCAAAGTAGGTAAGTGACTTTCAATGGCTTTTTAAAAGAGCCTATATATTGTGCTGCTGCTCTTCTGCTGATTCAGGACACTAAAAAGACCACTCGTCTTCACTGAAGCAATGTCACTCTGGCAGCTCGGAATGGAAACTAATGGGCCACAACTACGTTTAGTCTCCACTGGTCTCTCCCCCAAATTCAATTAGCGTCCGGCCTGAACTGCGCAGCGGTTTGGCAGCTTAGAGCGGACAAGACAATCACGCCACATTTAGGCTCAGAGTGTCTTTTTTTTTTATCTGGTGGCCAAATATTAGATCTGTCTCCGGCTCTTGGGAAAACTTCAGAATTTCATCTGAGGTCTAATGATGTCTGTCACGGACAGTGGAAACATTTATCCCTGAAGACTGAGTGCCGTGGGCGCTTTCTCTCCACTCCATTGACTAATTCATGTGAGCGTTGCTGCAAGACGGAGTGGACAAGTATCAGCAGGAGGTGACTGACTGTTATCTCATTGAGGACCGCCGTCCAAAGTCGGATCCATGTAGCGCCGCTTCATAACAGGTTTATCGGCGGTCGTTGTTGAACAGATTAGCGATCGCGGTGTTGTTTTGTCAAACACATCCGTTCCCCTCCGCTGTCTGCAGGATATTTAGTTTCATGTAGCAGCTGCATCCATGTTAGCGGCTGGCAGGAGACGGAGATTGAACGCCTTGATGGCTTGTATATCTCCTACATTGACAACACTATCGGTGTGGATATTAGACTGATACTGTCAGCACGCAGAATTCTGGTCAGAGCAGAGGAAGAGCCAAATCAATAGTCTTTCCACATTAGTGCTCGTGCAGCGTGCTTGGCTCATATACAACGCTTTATCAAACCAGCTCATCTCTTCTCAAGACAGTCTATTATCTCCCTCTCACACAGAGAGAGAAAAAAACAAAAAAAAACATTGAAGCCCTGCGGTGATGGTGAGAATAAAACTGGGAGGTGAGCAGACCAACAGGTTAAATGTGGGAAATTCATTTCAGCAGTTTCACCGTCATGCGCTCAGGCACCTCAGGCGCACTGTGCTGGCAGTACTCAGGGCTAAATTAAATGTAGCGTTCTTTTCATACACCTGTGGCACAGTAAACTGTAATAATGATAAGCGCGAATTAACCTGCAGGCATCCGTTAAATATATTTCACTTTTGAGTGCTTTATGACTTGAGAGATATCTTTGTTTTCCATTTAGCAAGGAGCCAATAAGTTACTGACTAACATTACTAACATTTTGGCTTTAAAGAGTCATAGTTCTTGTACCTCAGCTGATCTATTGCACAATGCGTTTTCCCCCCAATTTAAATAATACCACATAATTCTCAATTCTTTGGCCTTTTAAATGTTGTTATGCTGTCCAGGGAAAGGTCTGAGGGACTGTTTTGACTCTATCCTGGACGACCCTATTCTATTCATTTCTGATAGGCCATAATGTTTTACTTTGATGTGCTTTAACTCCGTAATGATTAAACATTTCAGTCATCTCTGTTGGGATGTTCGCTAACGACTTGTGATGGATTGGTGAAGCTTCATGAAACACTATTCTACATTTCCACTGGATGGTGCTACCAGCACTAAAATACAAGGCTTCGAACAAGTCTTTCAATGAGCCCTTACATAATTTCAAAAACAGGACCGCCATCTTCTGAGCTTTGTAAATTAGGACAGTGTTTCACGAAGCTTCACCAGCCCGATGACATAATGAATCAAGCCAAAGGAGTGTGACAGGTTGAGGTGAAGGGGTGGCATTGGATTTATGTTCTTCTCTCCAGCGTTATTGACCTGCGTTGCTCAAAAAAAAAAAAAAAAAATCATAAAAACTTTATAAAACGAATCCGCAATGGTCTAAATAGGAAAACAGCGAAATTGATTCTGCTGGTCACAAATCAATGTTCCATATATAACCTTTTTAAACAGCATATTCAATTGATAGCAGAAATAGTTCCATCCCTCTGGAGACATTATTATTCAGTTTCCTCTCAATTTCCAAGGCTTAAATCCCTTGTTGGAGGTTTACTGCGGTAATGTTCCATTCTCTCTCCTGACAATGCCCCTATTAAAAGTGTTTAAGTGGTTGAACATGCTGCAGCAAGAATTCCAACAAAATGTGACACATTATGCCTGTTCTCGCTTCCGTGGCTTTATTGGCGCTGACTGGAAAGTTTAAATAGTAAGTAAATAAATCAATATGTTGGAAAAACATTTGACGACTAACTCAAAACAATGGATCATCTCGACATAGTTGTCTACATGAGGACAATGGAAACAAGCTTTCTGTGGCTCCCAGGACTCAATGCACCACTAGCTGCTTCCAGGTCACAAAGACAACTGGGCAAATTGACTGGGCTTTGTCGTGAGACATTTTCTTTTAATGATTTATAAAATAAAATGTCTCACGACAAAGCTTACTTCAGTTTTGCGCAAGTAAACACAGACATATTGACGACACTGAGCTCAGTCAATAATTCTGAAGGATTGACAATGCTTCTGATTCTGTTTGTTCAAAGACAAAAGATACCTGGAGCATCACAGGCTCTGAGCAGAAGGAAAGTTTGTGTTATCAGAAAAACCTTATTAATCCCAAGGGAAATTATGTTCGTAACATGCTCTGTACTCAACATATCACAATAAAATGAAAAAGAAATAATATTATAAAGTGCAAAAAGCAATACAGAAGAGCTTAGAAACAATGTGCAAGAAAATGCAGATTCAAGGACAGAGTCAACAGAAAAACGTGCCTTCATTGTAATTTTTTCAGGGATGAAAGACCGCTCTGTGGATGACGTCACAAGCTGCTGTCTAAACTGCTGCTTATAGGAGTAAAGAAAAAAATCAAGTAAAGAAAAATATCAAGTCTTTAACATACAAACGGTCAGTGGTCAGTAAGTCACTGAACTTAAGTGTTGTAATATGTAGTGATGGACGGGGCAGACCTCATGAGACAGTGGCCTCATTTGCAGGACCCACCACATGGACGCAACTGCCCTAAAACCACCAGCTTCAAACTACTAGTTTCAGCGCCACATTCTGAGCTCGAAAACTCAGGACACTGTTTCATGAAGCTTCACCAGGCCCACCACCAGTGATGTGGAGACTGTCTTGATAAAACCTTTGATGCGGATGATGCCTTTTTATTATTATTTTTTTCTTTCAAAGCTGATCTTTCTCATTTGTTTACTCATTATTCAGAATGTTATTTATTTATTTTTTTATTGCAGCACTTACCTGAGAAGAGATTATTCAAGTTGCAATCTGAAAGAGCTTGTATCACTGTTTTCTTTTGTTTATTTTAATCCATGTATCATTTCATTCATTTCATGAATTATTTATTTAATCATTCATCCAAATGTGCTTAAGTTTAAAAACAGTCAGTATGACTTTTGACATAAATAAATCAATAAATCCAATTTAATAATTAAAATCAGTTAATACATGTTTGAATGGTTTTATTTTTCTGACTTTAGTTTGAATTACAGTGTCTAAATAAGACAAACAATTGATAAAAAAGCTTCCTGCAGTCGCACTTACACTGCTGACCTCAGTGGAGCGACCAACACTCCAACATATAGAGAAGAGGAAGAAAAAAAAACTGTGCTTATAGTGACATAGCTGTTTTCAGCTTCCCAAATATACAACAATAAAAGCTGCACACGATGCTGAAACCTACCGGGAAGTTCTATGCAGAGACTGATGAGACTCGCCTATCTGTTCCAGGAAGGTGACTCTGACCCTGCACTATGGGATTGTGTTTACTCATCTAGAAGGCTGTAATGCACTGAAGGTTATAAGATTCTTTTTTTTTTTTAATTACGAAGCATTTGTCCCTCTGAAGAAATGCTCACGGTGATGAATCGGCACTTCAGTAATGGACAATAATGAAGCTCCACAGTCCCACTGGATGCTTCATAGTAACACCTCTCACCTAGTAACTAAGCACCAAGACGCTGTCGGCGAGTCGTACATTCCAGACATGAACTTGAACGGTGGAAATATCACCGTTAAACTGTATAACTCAGCTGATTATGCAGTGTTGTTTGATGCAGAGAAACAACCGAGTGCCGTTTAAATCTCCGTTTTACACTCGAGTCAGTGGAAGTCAGTGGAAGTGGAATCCAGCTGGCACGACATTGATATTCTGACACCGCACTGCACAGCTACTGTGTTAATGTTAGCATACTCAGTCAAAATAGATGTCAATGCAGAATAGTTTAGGAGCTCATAAGGAAGCACATTCTTTGTTTGGTTCTGGAAGAGCACAACCCATCCGGTATTAACACTCATCTCCAGGGACCAGATACTGATGTGGTTGCAATCTGCCCCTGTTCCTGCATTGTCAACAAATGACTCCACATCCTTCTCTATATCGCTGCAGGATGGATATGGAACACTGTTTTCACAGACGTGGTGTCTCAGAAATACACTGTTTACACAAAGAATGATTTATATTTCGATAGATGAACGATGGGATGTAGGGACTGAACTGCTATTCCAGAGAAAGACGTGCCCTAACCTCTCACCCTGACCCGCAGCTGCTAGTGTCAATCTTCAGGGCTTTGATTTTAATGGATTTTTTTTTCCCCAACGCCAAATGTAAAATGACGGTTCACAAGAAGCACACCAGACCACATGCAAAGACTTGCTCTACTTATACAGCTGTTGATACCGAAAACTGAATGTGTTTGGATTGTACAGTATTTGCTTTTTTTTTTTTTTCCAGGGAATACACCTACACAAATATATAAACCAGAACAATCATAAAAAGACAGAAAAAATATTCTTTTCCATCCACACTTTTTTTTTTATGTACCTAATATGAGGCCATGGTTCTCGACCGGAATAAGGTGGTTTGCTCTCTCCAGGTCGGTGGAGAGTTCTTGCCCCAAGTGGTGGAGTTTAAGTATCTCGGGGTCTTGTTCTCGAGTGAGGGAAAAGGGGAGCGTGAGATTGATAGACGGGTTGGTGCAGCTGCAGCAGTGATGCTGTTGCTGTATCGGACCGTCGTGGTGAAGAGGGAGCAGAGTCACAAGACGAAGCTCTCGATTTACCGATCGATCTACGTTCCCACCCTCAGCTATGGTCACGAGCTTTGGGTCATGACCGAAAGGATGAGATCGCGGATACAAGCGGTTGAGATGAGTTTCCTCCGCAGGGTGGCTGGGCGCACCCTTAGAGATAGGGTGAGGAGTTCGGTCATCCGGGAGGAGCTCGGGGTGGAGCCGCTGCTCCTCCACATCGAGAGGAGCCAGCTGAGGTGGCTCGGGCATCTGATCCGGATGCCCCCTGGACGCCTCCCTGGGGAGGTGTTCCGGGCATGTCCTACTGGGAGGAGACCCCGGGGAAGACCCAGGACTCGCTGGAGAGACTATGTCTCCGGTCTGGCCTGGGAACGCCTCGGAATCCCCCGGGAGGAGCTGGAGGAGGTTTGTGCGGATCGGGAAGTTTGGGCCTCCTTGCTCTGAATGCTGCCCCCGCGACCCGACCCCGGATAAGCGGCAATATTGTTGCGCCACATAAATGTAAATGATATAATCCAATACCTTCTTTTTAGAATTTGAAATATTGTTGATATTAATGGGCTATAAGGGACAGCAGATGGCAGCAGAGTCATAGAGAGTGATGAACATCCATACGATTTGTAGATAAGTACATAAATGAAAATGTCTCACCAGGATTCAAGTCAGACACTGTGGGAGCTAGAGTTCTGATCCCTAACCAATAGATGACCAGTGAGTTGTTAAAAAAATGTTGAATGACCTTTTTTTCACAACAATTGATACATTATTTACTTTTGTGATTTGATTGTATTGAGTTTTATTAAGTCAAGTTTTCATGTATATGTCTTGGTAGTTCTGAGCTGGTTGCTGTCACTTCACAATTCCATCAAAGAAAAAACAAATAACGTCGGTAAAACTTGTGAAAATACATTAAAGGTATTAATGTAAACAGGAAATGATCTTGACTATGCCACTTTTTTTTTCAATGATTCCAGGGGGGATGCCATGTACAGTAAGCATCAGCGAGAAAAAAACAAGTAGAGAAGCACAATCCTAGTGGTGTGGAACCACAAACACAACACAATCTCACTCTATATGAGATAACATATTGACAATGGTCAAGTCTCTGCTTTGTAGACACAGAAGTCAGGGTTGATGCCAAACAATATTGTGGTTATAATCGCAACCATCCTGTTTGAATGTCAGGAATTTCCGTAGAACGGGAACCATTTGATTCAATTGACTGCCGAATGCATCAGGATTCAAAGCCGACTTCTGTGTTCATGTTGGACAATTGTCAACATGTGGCAGCTCGGGAGGCAGCACATCCCACGGCAGAACTAACCACAACCTCTGTCTTTTTTATGTCATAAGCTTCAACTGAAAACCTAGTGGATTAACATGCAGCGCAAATGTGACACAAAAATCAACTTTCCCAAGGTCAATATATCCCTCCATGGGAGTGAGGATGTGCTCTAGGTGGTGACCCTAACAGGCCAGGCAGGGAATTCACGGAAATCTATAGAGAGAGAACACAACTATTAAATGACTCAAATAAATGTAGAACTAAACAGTGATTGTTTAAAGCAAAACTCCTCAACGTGATAGTGTGCATTTCTTCAGATGGACGCTGAAGCATCAGGCCACTTCCCAGAACTTTGCAAAAGACTGACTTCTGTGAGGATCCTTCCAAAGCAACTACACTGAATTTCCAGACAGCCATTCTCCAGGGACTTTCAAAGTTACTGGCACCGCCGTCACCCATCAATCTTATTCCATAAGCAAAGTTATGTTTACAAAGAAGTGGGCATGGAATTGTGCTCCAAGGTCACGGAAAGCTCTCTGTTCTGCTCTGCGTAAAAGCACTTCAAGCTTTCACTTCACTGTCTCAGACTGCTAGCTGCAGGCTGTTGTTCTATACAATAAACACAAGAACACATGGTTGGATTCAATCAGATTCACTTTCACTTTATATCGACTCACCTGTCAGCGTCTGTTCAGATGCTAGGTTTACCACTGCATGGTTACACAGTCACATCCACATGATAATCTCAATGACCTGGAATCATGCGTCGTATTCAGAGTTCATAGTTCAAGATAAAACTCTTGCAGAATGAAAAGTGAAAAATAATGGCAATGTTTGATGTTTAAACCTGAACTGTAGCCCTTTAAACTCTCACTCCACATTCTCGCCTACACAGTCCATGCTGGTGGTGAACCCTGAACACAGAGATCCAGCACAATGAACATGAGCTTCTCGACACACATTGATTATGTATCAAAGCTTCAAGAGATAGAGAGTGTTTCCAAAGTATCCAGAGCATCCAATGAAATCAGGTGGCTAACTTACATGTTCCAGGCTCAGTGTTGGTCATGGCACAAACGTCAATGGGGCATTTGAACAACTACACCATCATGACGTTAGCTTGACAGTATTCCCAAGTTGTGGAAATGCAGCCGGCCGCTACTGGAAAAGCGATGACGGTGCAGACCGACGCTCAGTGTCAATACAATGAGGGTATTTACAAGCCAAGAGAGGCCTCCTGCACTTGTCTGTGTCTGATGTTCATAAAACGCACACAAGTCTTACCAGGTGAAACGGAAGGTTCAGATGCCGACAGTGATGACAGAAACCAATTTAGTGGAGCTGACTGTCGATTATCGTAGGTTTATTCCCACAAACATGTCTCTCGGATCCTGATTCATTTCAAAGTAAGTGCTTAACAAATAAACACAGAGAAGTCCAGGACTGTGTTGATCATTTAAACCAGAGTTACAAACACAGACTGATGTTGAGAAAGCAACAGAAAACACACGCTCAGTCAACTGTGTCTTACAATGTTTATGTCGCAGGGACACTTTTCTCTCATGAATCAAACTTCTTTAACTTTGGCGAACAAAACTGTTGATAGACTTCAGAGCCAAGGTGTTGCTATCCACTGTCTTACCCAGAATGCCCTGGGAGCCAGATGGAAGGCAGGCGGGAAGAGTGGGTCAGAAGCACCTGCAAGGTGTCCGGCTTCCCCGCCTTCCTCTTGGGGCACTCTTGAAGTTGCAGATCTGCACCCACCTGTGCAAAGGCGGTGCCCTCTCCCATGTCGAAACACAACTTCTCATGCACCAGAACTGGACAATTTAGCGTCACTGAATTTGGTATTGGACAGCGGGAGGAGAGCAGATGAACTCACCACATATCCTGACACGTTTAATACATCGGAAACGGCAAGCATTTCGACCAACCCCACCCTTTCTACGTCCCTGGAATGAAATGAAGTGAAACTTGGAGGTGTGCTTTGTTGTTGCCAAAGCACAGAGATGAATTTATTCTATTCACTTGTGGAGTGCTCAACATCTTCATGCACGATTTGACTCAATTTCCATTTAAGAGAGCTCCAGGGGTAGAAAGCAACATCCACAGTGAGCTTTGTATTCATGTCGCTTCATTCATCCAAACTTGAAACAGACACTTTGGCACTCCGGGAGAAAAAAAACTGCTGAATAATGAACAGATATAAACTTGCTGGACTCACCATCTAATTATTATTTTTTTGGTGAAATGTTTCCAGAACAAAGCCAGCTTGAAACTTTGCAAGCTTTTGCATGCAAGAGTCAAGAATGGAACAAGATGATTTAACCCAGCCTCAGCAGACGGAGACATCTAAATACATATAAAAAAAAAAGAAAGTTGGTGACAAGGCTTTTAATCTTTAATTGCAAAAACACTTTGAAAGTCACAAAACAAACCTTTACATCTCACTTGCCCTCGCAGTCCTTGCGTCAGCTAAAGTGCAATAAAGCACAACAAAGACTGCAGACGTCTCCTCCCACCTCCATCACCCCCCAGGCTCGGTCCCAGGGTCTACATTCAGCTGATGTAACTGCTGGCTGCACAGCCACAGACTATAAATGTTGTCAACTTTTTCTGTGGAAAGGTGATGTGGGGTTTTCCTGCAGGCATCGTTTCCGATGACAAATGAGCTATACTCTTGTGCTGGTTGTGGGAAATGACCTCGACCCTGCGGTGTATTACATCCTTAAATGTGACGCGTTCTTGCCACTTCAGGCTTTCTATTCATGGCAGCCTCTCTGGCATCGTTTCCTGCTGCCACCTTGCTTCTCTCGAATTTTGGTTTCTCATTTAAAGAGAGCCAACGGGTCTCACTGATAAATAAAGTAGATTGTTTTCCTCTTGCAGGATGGACAGGCGAGATTAATAAAGCCAGCTCTCTGATCGACAAAGTCAGACAATAAAGCATTGACGCAGCATTTAGCTTGATCTATAAGTGACCCAAAAGCCCAATTCAGGTCATTTCTCTGTTTGTTTCTCCTGTTTGTGATGCTTTACAGCCGGAGTTTAGCAAATGCATGTCTTTAAATGACACATTTCCGCACTGACAACTTTTACTAGTCAACATTCTAACACTCCAAATATGACCTCAAATCTCACTGAATATTTGTCATGTGTTAAAAGCCAGTTTGCTTTGTTCACACGTTAGGAAATTGGCCATACATGTTGAGAGTTGAAACTTTATATACTGAGAAACAAAGAAAAAAAAGACCAACATCGAGCAGTAGAATGGCGTTAGCGAATGAACAATGGGTTATGATCAACAGAAGAAACTGGACACAAATCGACATATTTTGGTGACACAAGTGACGTTGGTTTGATCATGAATAAACATAAAATAGTGAGAACTCTATGTAAAATATATCAAGATGAAATGTACATCTTCTTTTCATTTTGCAATTTTATTTTTTATTTAACTACAAGTTCAGCTTTCTGCAGTTCTGCTTGTTGTTTCAGTACAGGGACATGACATTTTTGATTCTTCATTAAAAAAGCCAAATCTTCAAACAAAGAAAATGTATAATAATACAGTATCTGCCCACAGTTGTTGACTGACCTTTCATGGCAGCCAAGAAAAACAAATTATTGCCTCTAGAGTTAGTCCAAAAATAGGAGAGAAATACCGATTTCTCACCAACCTGTTAATCCCGTTACTAGTTTACTTGCATGTAACTGTGTGCTTGACGAAACAACCAAATCAAAGATGCATTGGTCAGAAAGGTGTGATGGGTCGATGAGCTATCATGACACAGTATGGTAGAGTTGATGAGGTTTCATGAAACAGTGTCCTGGATTTCACCAGTTGGCACTGTCTGATGTAAAATGTTTGGACTTCAACAATGAATTCAATGAAACCTCAAATCATTTCTAAACCAAGAGCGCCATCTGGTGGCCTCTGAAAATTGTGGCACTGTTTCATCAACCCTGCAATACTGTTTCATGATACCTCATCTACCCATCACCATCTGAAGGTCATTCTGCTTATCTGGGCTGATGAAACATCTGTCCACAGCAAGGTTGTGGTTTATCTGCAGACGGGTAGATTTCGGATCGAACTGCCTTCGCACCATCTACTTTTGAGTGTGGTGGTATGTTGGTTTATGAAGATCACACTTCAGGTCCTGTGCTATGATGAGGAAGTGGGGCTATGCAGTGATATAGTACTGAACAGAGCAGCAACAAACTCATGTTGCGGAGGGCTCTGTCCCCAGAGGCGGGCCAAATGACCAATCACAGCAGAGTGGACGTGGTTGGAGAGAACAAGATTTCAGTTCGCAGGAAGAGAAGCCTTTTTGATGGGCGGAGTTTATGCAGATTTTCTAATACAGTGGTGCCTCGAACGTCTTGGAATTCGAACAAATCAGAATTCGAACAAAAATTTCTAGATTTTTTTTGCTTCAGATTTCAAATGAAAATCCAGAAATCAAACTGAAGACTGAAACATACGCTTTGTTATTGTGTATTATGCAGCCTCTGTATGCAGACGTGTCCTGTTAGCTACATTTACTGACTGTTTTTTCTTCATATTGAGGTGTAAAACCTTTCCTGTCTCCACACTGGACCGTGGTAGAGTGTCACAGGGGAGGTGCTCGCTCTCCACATCTCCCAGGGTGGAGCAGATTTCGAACAATTCGCTTCTGGAACGGATTGTGGTCGAGAACAGAGGTACCACTGTACAAATATTTCAAATCAGAGCGATGTGTTGAATAGCGGTTCAATACTGTTATAAAAGATGTGCAAATCAGTATTTGAGTCGCTCTTTAACACAGCGTTTGCTCTGCTGCCAACACAACACTGATATCTATATCTGAGTTGTGGGGATAGTTTACAATGACGCTCGGAACTTCACTCCCGAAACTTTGGCACCTACTGTTTGACGGCCTCTTGGTATTAGCCCATATTAAATCATGAAGTCACAAGGTAAAGGCGGAAATCTCGTCCCTAAGTTACTAACTTTTATTCCAAAACAGCAAAATCGTCCAAGAGTGTATTCACTAGGATGGAAACAACTCGGTGCATATTTATACGATCATCGTGGGAATTATAAATGACCATCAACGTTCACTGAGTACCGAGTCGAACAGCTATCTCAGTCCTCTCTGCGTGTTTGCTATTAGCACGCGCTTGCTACTGACTGACAGCTTGAGCCAGGCTCATATTGCAGCCCATTACTCAATAACTTGTTTCACTCGACGCTGCATCTATATTGGGGCAGTGGGCCTCACGGGGCGAGTTGACCAAGTACCCTGGTCCGACTATTTAATTGCATGGAAACCTAGTTATTTGGGTAGGGACCTGTTCAGCTCGAGGTTGCAGTTTCAATCTTTTCAGGACTGTTTTTCAAAATCTGAGTGGGGATTTCAGTTTTTATGTTCAACACAGCGATACAGTTGAACCACTACCAGCTATTGAAACCACCTGCTGCGCTTTTAAGCCCCATTGATTTCCAGCACAACTTTATCTCAAGCCCAGTGACTGGTGTGCTTCACTTTAGTTTATCAGCACTGACTTCACCAAATCAGTAATGATGAAATCTACTGTATCTAGTATGGTAAAATTCCCCAGCTAGTTGGGAAGCTACATGCAGCAGTGTCTGGATGATCCCCGAAACACCATGCAGTGAGCATCTTTTTTCATTTTCCTTTCCCCTCTCAACAATCAGAGTGCCAGTTGGGTCCATCAAATAAAGTCCTCCATCGTTCCTCTTTGACGTGAGCTTGCAGATCCACAGCAAAACTTCAAAACCGGACTCTTTTTCACCTGTTAACACCATTTGCAATGGCAATACAAAGTGCATTTGACAGCACGACGTCACGTTTCTCTCACTGAGGAAGGTCTCATTAGAGCGCGAAACAAGTCAGGTTTAGCTCATAAATATCAAATTTCCCATCCATCTAGTTAACCTTCACCATCTGTTCTTATGCGAACGGTAATTAGGTTGTGACGGTTGTTGAAAGCTCGTAACCTAACATCAAATATTAATTATGTTGATCCATGATTCAATAATAAGTGGCATAATGGGATTCAGTGGCCAGGCGGCACCCGAGGACCCATCACCACCAGGACGGGAATCTGCTTCTATATTTTGCGCTTCACGAAAGTGGAATATTTATTGTCTAAATGTCAAAGCTGGTAAAGACTCCTGCAAGCGTCCTGCCAGAAGACAAGGACCCACTGCTCCCCAGCCACTACCACTGAAGAGAGAAGCTGACACCTGACTATATTTATTGAGCAATGTCCACCTCTGTGTGAGCAAACATCACCCCACTATTTGTATCAGGAGTCAGTCAAAAAACAAAAAGTGCTGGGTCCTGCTGTCTGTTGAGCTTATGCTGTGCTGTGGATCGATGTCAACCCAGTGAAAACTCTGCAGGGAGCTAGCCGGATGCCACAAACAGCATTAATAATAATAATACAATGTCTTAAGGTGGCATTGTACGACAGTGATTCAGTAAAGACAACACTTTGTACATTCATTTCTGACACTCTTGATGCATATATAGACCAGGAATTCATTTAGAATACAGGGATGGTTCATTGCCTCACTACACAGCAAAGTCCCTTCGATTGGTCCATGCTCTTGATACTCTCCTATGCATGAAAATGGTTTAACTAATTGTACTCTCAGGCCATTTGTTAGTCCCCAGGGTGAGATCCAGAGAGGACAGGTGACAGAGGACAGGTGAATTGGCCAGTCTCAGTTAGGGTGAAGTCCAGTCTTGACCTTCAATATCAAAAATGGGTGTTGCTTCAAAGTGTAAGTGCTGTTCCAATACTCAGAACATTAAGTTGTGTGGCAAGTTTGAGGGACGTGTGTGTGTGTTTAAGCATATCAATAATAGTGAGGTCCAATTTTGAGAAAAACACCACCTTGTGAGCCCGTATGTCTTTATGGCCCTTTTTCCAAAGGACATAAGGTTAAGCCTCAAAAGACTTCAAAATAACTGGGCCATTACAATTGAGTTCAAGTTTGGTTCAGAGTCATGGCTAAGGTTAGCCATACGTCTTGGATGGCTAGGTTTAGGGTAAGGGGCTGGGGAAAGCATGGAAGTCAATGAAATGTCCCGACAAAACATAAAAAAACCCTATGAATATACGCGTGCGTTTGAAAACCACAATGTGTTTTTTTAACTGACCACAAGAAAAATGTACATATAACCATATATATATGTATATATATGTATGTATATATACCTCGGTTCTCGACCACAATCCGTTCCAGACGGCCGTTCAAGAAGCGAACTGTTCGAAATCTGAATCGCTTTTTCCCATTACAATGAATGGAAAAAGAAATAATGCGTTCCAAGCCTTAAAATAGTCTTTTGTAGGAGTGAATGTAGAGTGTCTGCTGCAGGTGCGCTGTTCCTCTATGTGTGTGGCCGCTGCATGTGGGAGGGGTTGCCGAGTGAGTGACGTCTCTCCAGAAGTGAAGAGGTGCCCGGTGCGTGTCCAGCTCTGAATGTGCGCTTCTGTGCAGTTTGGCTGTGACAAAGTCATAAACCAAGTAGCACTCTGTCCCAGACTCGCCTCATCCCTGTCCCAGCTCCAGCCCACAACAGGACATCAAACCCTGGAGTGAGCGCTCCAGCAGCTCCGCTGTGACACTCTACCACGGTCCAGTGGGGAGACAGGAAAGGTTTTACACCTCAATATGAAGAAAAAACAGTCAGTAAATGTAGCTAACGGGACACGTCTGCATACAGACGCTGCGTTATACACCATAACAAAGCGCGTCGTGGGTCAGCTGATCGGTCCGCGCACGTTATGTTTTTTTCCAGCTTTTTTCGTGGGCCTTCAAGTTCAGGATTTTTGTTTGAAATCCAAAGCAAAAAAATCTCAAAATTTATGTTTAAACTCTGATTTGTTCAAAATAAATAAAAAAATAAACAAATAAATAAATAATAATAATAATAATGTGTACACGGTATCTCAAGCCACTCTTCTCTAACATTGTTGAACCTTCTGATCTCAGGGGATTCATCAAGGATGCGTTTTATTCTGTGACTACATCACAATAGAACGCACCATTGAAAACCGGTTCCTATTCTGAACCGGTTTTCAGAATAGGAAAACCGGTTCAGAATAGGAAAATTGCCAGATTCTCTGGAATCCTTAAGAAAGGTTAATCCTGCTTAATGCAATAATGTGAATTTCCTGCATCATCCCCGTCATCATCATTTTGATCAATAGACATTGGAACTGCAAGCAGAAGTGCTGAGAAAAGTGCGAAGCACAGTCATCCTGGACCGTGGAGCTGTTGAGCCGAACACAACAGCACAAAGGAATTCTGATGACTTGAGTGAATCAGACGCAGAACTGCATTCTCACAAGGTTGTGTCCTTTGCTAAAAGCTTTTCTAAACTGCTTGCCCCACCTCCTCATTCAAGCTGGTCCTACTGAATGAAGCCCCTTCACTCTCCATTAACCTCCCAGTGATTTTCCACAACAGTTTAACTGTGTTAATTTTACAGCTAATGATACTGATTCCTGGACTCCCTGCTGTTTAAGTCGCTCACATCGGAACAACAAATTGCCATCTTTATCTTTTTACTGCAGAGACTGCGCGTGAATAAGAATGAGCATCTTCAGCGATTGATGCTTGAATATAAGACATAAACTTCATCTGAGGATTTTCAGTGAAGAACATCAAGGATCATCTTTTTAGATCTGCTCTCATCTTTTCCTTTCATCTGCCATTCTGGTCCCAAATTTGCCTTTCATTGTCATTTTTTTTTTAACTCAATCTTCACTTCTAACAAGAATCGTAAGATCCTAAGCTTTGCATTCTTCTTGGAAGACTGCATGGTCTTTTTAATCGATGAACTTTGAACTCATCCAATGGGCTCTTTAATGTCCTTTGATCTTTCACTTCAAACGCACAAGTCCTGCCTGCTTGAGAGGATTTTAATTAATTTTCTTTCCACAGAAACACTGCAACTCTCCGGACAGGTCAAGAATGTTTGCATGCGACGTAGCTGTCGTCCTTCACAGCACTCACTCCCAGTCACCAGTTACTTTCATGTCCACAGGCCGGGTACAAGACTCAGTATCAAGACAGCCTCAGAGAGTCATGAGAAGTGCCTGCGCAAGCACATTTCACCCTTCCTCCTCGAATTGTCACTCAACACTTTTTTTTTTTTGCAACACTACCTTTTTCCAGGACAAACTGCCCTGGAAGGTAGAGTCGAAATACACAATAGATTCATGCTCACAAAGAATTGGTTCATCTTTGGGAGTTGTGGCTTGTCAACAAAACAGCAACAATGGCTGGGCTCTGAATTGAAACTTACATTGGTGGCCAAGGAACTCACACATAGTCATATAGCCTTCGCCAGAGGGATACTCCCTACATGCCGAGCCAGAAACAAAGACAAACTTCATGGTGAAGGTGAGTCGATCACAGAAGTAGAGTTAGAACCCTGCACGCTCAGCATCTTCTTCACAAAGAATCCAAACTTTTTGGATCATCAAATTAAAGAGTCAAGGACCTATTTATTGTCAATAAATCGCAATGGCACCAAGGGATCTCCCAAAAATGAACCACTTTACACATTGCCATTATGTGTAGCCAGAGTAAACTGGCAGAACAGCTGTATTGCTAACTCAATACAAATGTATAAGTACATGCAAGCATCTGCTCCATGGTTTTGGACTTTATGATCAAATAGTGCAACTTCCTCATTATTTGGGAAAAAACACACACACACACTGTGTGCATATCTAGTAGCCATTTCAATCTATGGTGGAAAGCTCTTTTTAAATATCCCAGCACCATTCAATCATTTTTTTGGCAGGCTGAACCGAAACTTCCGCTTCCCCGGCAACATCGCCGTAATCTCAATGACTTTTTCGGCCCAATGTTAAGATATATTTATTACACCTACACTCTGTCTTCTATGCCAACAACAAGCACAGACTCAATAAGAGGGCAACCATGTGTGAATGTGAATTTGTTCACTTTCCAGACAAGTATTCCCCTTGGCCACTTGAGAACTTTGGTTGTAGAGAAGCATCACATTAAAGATGAAAATGAAGAAAAGGCAGAATAAAGAATAGGGGAATAGTGAGGGGTAGGTGAGGTTTCATGAAACAGTGTCCAGATTTTCTGAGGCCACCAGATGGCACTGTCTGCTCATCCACCCATCACTCATATAAGAGAATTGGAGAAAAGAAGAATCATTGAAACTTCTTGCAACCAAAAGAAACTTTGTGCCACAACCACGCACAGCAATATGAATATCAATGTAAAAGTCAAAATAGTTGCAATATTATCACAAAAATGTCCCCTTTTGAACAAAGCATGGTGCAGGATCAGACACAAACGCAGTCCTTTCATTCTTGTTAGCATTTTCTCTGAGTTATTCTGACAGCGAAATAAACACTTTTCATTCACCACAGACCTTGAGCTTCATCCACCCCAGAAGTAGTTATTTTAGCACAAGACTTTAACAGCTGTGTGAACTAAGGAGACTGAAGTTGGACTCCAGCCTGCGAGAATATATTAAAGTAGGTGATCCAGGTGAACTCTAAAATGGTGTTCACACAGAGCCTGTGTTGGTGACTTGTGCGCTCACCTGAGATGACCTCCGCCTTCTGTCTCCCCGAGCCGTGAAGGGTCAAATGCAGCCGACTGTTGCTGATGTGTAGCGCGAGTCTGTGTGGCTCCGGGTCCAGACGCAGCGACAGCAGCAGTCCCTTACTGTTCCAAGTCCTGAACTGGAAGCGGACAGAGAAGCCCCCTGTGGCCGACGCTGCTGACGGAAGTGTCAGGAAGCTGCTGTTGGAGCTCAGGAAGGTGCAGGCCGCCAGCTGGGGCTGCGAGCACGAGAAGGTCACGTTGCCCTACAAAGGACAGCGACGGCTCAGATTTATGACAATCTTTGGAAAGACTCATCTCGAGGGAGTTGGACTGTTATTTAAATGGAAATCACGTGCATATGCCTACGGATGACAAGCAGTAGCTTGGAAAAACTGCAAAGCATGTAAACACAGCCTCTTCAAAAATGAACTCCTCCACATAAAATGTACGTAAAAATAAGTCACTAATATTGTCATTACTGCTATTATTATTCACACATCATTGTCAATATCATGAGAATACATACAAAAATCAATCGTAATAAACTACAGTTGGAGTGTAATTTAAGCGAGCATTTCACAAATTTCACAAACAAACTCTAGAAATTACAGAGAATGTGTGAGAAGTTGGTGGTGATAGTAACTAAATAACAGCATAATTTATTCACCGCAGCATTTTTTTTTCTCACATTCTTTCCTTGTCGCAACATTCTGAAATTTAAAATAGCCAAGTTAATGATTCCTGCCTCACAAGTGCCGAGGCACAAGCTTTTTCTGTGAAAGACACGACTGCACTCGTAATATTCCACTGGCTCCTTCACCAGCTCATACTTGAGAACACTCTCCAAGTGTTGGCTGGACGTTTATTAAAATGGTGATGATGTTATTGTTCTGAATTCCTCCATTACTGGCAAATCAGTTCATAATGGTCGCAACACAAGAGATCAAAAATTATGACAAGCAAACAGATCATTGGAAGATGTTGCACAATAATGTGATCAGAAACAAGATGACATCGAAGGAATGTTCCAGGCTTCATCCAACCCCCTTCACACACATGTACACAATAAAAAATAGTAGTCTCCTTCTCTACAGGTGCCACAGTTAAAGCATGATGAGTAAAATCCTCATTGGACATTTTGGTTGAAAAAATGTTTTTTTGTGCAAAGAGAGAGGATTTGTCACATTGTGTTGGCTGGGTAGGCTGGAGCTGTTTTGCTAGCTGAGAGGAATGGCAGGGAATGCAGGAGTGTTAACAAAAGTAAATAATCCCCTTGTGCCTCAGCACCTGAAATCAGGACAGTGGAATTCAATGGCAGCGTTCTTGCAAAATATCATCAAAGAAAACGTGTGAATTCCTGTCACCGTCCTTTACGCACAGATAAAGTGAGCACGTTCAGAATTAATTTCACAACGTCGAGAGGTTGAGAAGTCTTGCAAATAGACATGGGACTTGGTCCAATTGCTAAATATTTTTCTCTTTTTAACTTTTTTCAATCCATTTCCTTCTAGTTGTTCAAGATTGGGTCACGGGGGCAGCAGCCAAAGTAAAGAGTCTCTGAATCTCTTTGTTCCACCCAGATGAGCGTCTCAACCTTGACTCTGATGCCTATATCTGAAAACTCAGCCGAAAAATCAGCACCTTCTTCGCCACGGCTGACCGATACAACATCCTCATTCTATAAGAAGGAACCCATGAAACGCTCGGAAAGAAAATGTGACATATCTTCATAGTCAAGAAGTGTACTCCTGCACAACCTAAATCTGTTTTGTAAACACAGGATTGAGATTGTTAGTTATTTTACAATATCGTTGTATAATGTACTACAAGGCAAAACTTAAATGAATGTATTAAGTTGTTACTAAGAAGTGACTTAAGTTAAAGTTAAAGAAAACTTGAGAATATTACTAGAATCAGAATCAGAATCAAATTTATTGGCGTGGGGATCTCACCAACTTGGAAAGTGCTCCGGAATAAAGTGCTGTCAACAAAATATAATAAAATAAAATAAAACAACAAAGGCTGTTCACAAATTCAACAGTCTGACGGCCGAGGGGAAGAAGCTGTTCCTGTGACGGGAGGTTCTGGTCTGGATGGACCGTAGCCTCCTGCCAGAGGGAAGAGGAACAAACAGTCCATGTCCATAGAGACCATGGTGTTTAATTGTGAACTTCCAGACATTTACTGCACTTGAGTATCAGCAGTAATTGTGTGGTCTAAAATGCACTGTAACAAAGTACTTAGATTAAGTAAACTTAATAGTAGTAGTAACAGCAGTGGCACCTCTGTAATGCAAACTGACAGGAGAATATGTGGCTGACTCTGACTCTTGACTATATTTTTACAGGTTTTGTGTTTATTCAATATTGATGGTTTTCTAAAACTTAGCCACATATAGTAAGACTGTGCTAGCTCATTTAACATCACGATTTTAGAAGGCATAGCAGGTATTCATATGAGCCTTTGAGTGTCAAAGTCGCAAAATGGCAACCAGCAGCATTGCAGACAAATATGCAGCCTGATGTAGTTACTGCTTTACACAAGCAGAAAGCAGAGATCTGCAACTTGAAACTGAGTCACATCCTGGGCGTGTCTATGTGAAAGAGTAAATAAAGGAAATAAACTTTGAAAACCGCCCCTTGGTCAAGGAGACGAGGATGGCAGTAGTTTGGTAGAAGGAACCTAACAGAGACCTGGAGAGTGAATTTGACTGACTCAGATTCTGAGGAAGACTACTGACACTCTGATGAAGACCGAGCATGCGCGTGACATGCAGATGCAGCACTGCACAGTCGCCACATGTTGAGTCTGCTAGCACACATGGTCCACAAGCTCCGATACTGGTGCAAGCCATCATCATTGTAGCTTGAGAGATAAGGAAGAGTATCTGCTGTGGATCAGATAAACAACTGTAAAAGTTAAGAAATTCACTATGGCCACCGCCTGGTGACTTCATCAAAATTACATGAGACTATTCTTCTTGTCTGCAGTTTGCCTTCTCCAACAGTTTCACACCAGAAACAAATAAATGAAAGAGTGAAATAGTTAACCCCAACATCGAAAAACATCCCCTTCAAATAAGCCGTGAGTGGCATTGTCAACTTTGTCACGATTATAATTTCATACAGGAATATGAATTTGTGATACCTTTTATCACAAATAATGTGACAGGTGTATACAGTTATTTGTTAGGTTACAACACTAAAATAAAGTGGGGCTAGAAATACAAGTCAAAATCGATGAAGAGAGCTCACTATTTAGCAACAGTGACGTTATCCAGCACATGTTGAATTCTCAAAGTAGCATCTTTGGACCCTCAGGTCTCAAAGATGGAGGTTGGGGGGCCAGTGTTTTTGGAAATAATTCACCACGTTCTGACATATGATCCACCTTGTCAGTAAAACAAAGACTGGCTTCATAGTTTCAGGCTCTGTGATACACCGACTACTTCTGCGGCCATGGGTAAATATGTCAGCCCATCAAGATCTGTCAAGACTGCATTTGAAAAGAGTCTGAAACTGTGAAGTGGGAGACAGGCAGAACTTTCTAATTTAGTGCTGTACAAATGGGAGTGATGGATTCATTCATTGGTGTGTGAGACGGCGTTGACAACACCAACTGCCTTGGCTTAATTAACACTCTGACACTGCTCACTTTACTGACAGTTATGTTAACAAGATGCAGTTCTACTGCTAATATTATTGTCTTAAAGCTTGTTCTGAGAAGAGGCGGACCTGGACTCTTGGTGAAAAAATTTAAATAGCAATAACACTTCAATTATTGAACACACATGGCTGGGTTTTCATTGAAGTCAGGATCATAAAGAGGTCCTTGTAACAGTCACAAAACGCTTACAAGACTTCCGCACTCTCAAAAGAAATGATATTCAATCGCAGGATTCGTGTTAACTATTCATTTAGGCCAAAAACAACAGGCTTCCAACTCAATTGACAGTTGTTTTACGGTGAAATGATCACCCATATTCAAAATATATAGCGTGATCTGATGTGGCGAAGCTCGGTAGCACAGGTAAGTAAATGTCACCAGAGGTTGCCGTTCTCTCCTCCTGGTGAGGAAATAACCCGCCCTGAAGTTTGATTTTATGCAGTGCAGAATTGTGTCAGAGGGGCCAGCGTGTGCTGAGGTCACAGTCTTATCAGCGCCTGCAGGGCAGCATAGAGCAATCACTGCTCTCCAGCTCTCAATGTGATTCCTTTCCATCAACCTCAGGGAGATTGTCCCATTGAAATTCCATTACAGCTTTCCATCTTGGCAGCTGGTCTCTCTCCACCTCCCCACTTTAATGTCGGTAAAGGACTTTTAATGCAGCCATCAGACGTTAAAGGCAGGGGTTAGCTCAGATGAGATGTAGCTTACGGCTCATTGGGTCACCGTCTGATTTGTGGGCCGGCGTCACTCGGCAAATGAATCCATTACATTTGGTCTAATGATTGTTTTCGTGTTCTCCCCGGTCCAATTTGGGACCAGAATCCCTTAAATCTGACTATTCAAACATCATCACAGATCAGCTGAGGGTTTAAGAAAATGTGATGCTTCGCTGCTGATGGAAAAGCCCGAAACCACTTTCAAGATGCAATCGCTTTGGCTTAGGAGTTTGCCGGCATCGGACAAACAACAAATTTGGACTTGGCATCGCTTCTTGAACTGTTAATGGCCCTCGGGTGATGATTAATCGGGGGGTAGCGAGACAAAATGAGTTTCTTTTACTACCAACTGATAGCTTTTATCGTCATCTTAATCTGAACTTTCACCAGCAATCGTTTGCAGCGGCAATATATTACTTTCCTCAGGGTGTTATGTGATGCCACTCAGTGTAGACTTGCAAAGTCGATGCTTTCGATAAGACTTTTCTTTGCTCTTACTGGCAAAACAGTCCAAGCTGAAGAAGCTCTACTCTGCCTTCAAAACTTCCTCCCGACTGAAGGGGTCATGGGACAATCTCACAAATAAGAAAAAAAGATCTGAAAACATCCTTTCATTTAAGTCTTCCTTCCATGAGTCCTGGATCAGCACCTGGGCTCTACATACAAATAACATGATGGATAGGATTCCACTTCAATTGCTGCTCTGACATTTGAAAAAATTAAACCGCTACCTGCTTCTAAGTGGGGTTAAAATCCGTTATCAAACTCTATCAACCAAGGTTTGGCCAGAAGTGACATGTTTGGTTTATTTCAACAGGCAACTGTGTCTTTATGTGGCTAAGCCAGACAGATTCAAGGTCAATTTTGGAAGTGTCTTGGTGCAATGTGAGATCAACAGACAGATTGGTGCATTGTCCTCACTTATGAGAACTGAGCCAAAACAGAAACTTTGGGTGGTGACCAAGATTCAATCAAATTTTAAGTTAACACACAGAGTTTCTGAACTACATTTTAGATACTGTTGGATATAGAGCTCATCATTCCAACACAGACTCACATCCAAGGTGCCAATGTTGGCTATTTTTGCATCCAAATGTGACATGGAATCAGGCGTCTGCGTTACATGTTGACGCATCGGTTGAACAACTGACGCATGTTTGGAGGAGCTGGAGGCGAGCCACAGAGAAGAAAGGTTGAGGACAGGGTTAAGCCATGGGGCGGCACTTCTATTCCTCTGGATATTCAATGTCTTGGTATGTAAAGCCGATCCACAATCCCTCGGTTGAACGTCACCTGGGTGGGGAAACGTTTGACTCCACTGAAAGACCTACGCATCAATGCGAAAGGTTGACCTCTAGTGATGGATAGGTGAGGTTTCATGACACAGTGTTTTATGAAACAGTGTCCTGATTCTCAGAGGCCGCTAGATGGCGCTGTCTGCTGTAAAACCTTTGGACTTGAACAACTAATTCAATGAAACCTCACAATATTTCAAATCCAAGAGCGCCATCAGGCGGTCTCTGAAAACTGGGGCACTGTTTCATCTACCTCCATATGTAACGCCTTAGAAGTGACTATGTGCTGTTCATTCGGGACAGCATGCCTCCCTGTGGAAAGATGTACCAGGTATGTCCAACTGGATGGAGACCCCGGGCATGCATCCAGTAAACACTGTCACTCAGTTGGCCTGGAACGCCTCTGTATTTCTCCAAAAGAGCTGCAGGAAGTTTCTGGGAAGAATAAATTCTGGACCTTTTTGCTCCAACTGTAGCCCTGTGCTACCCAACCTTGGGCCAGTGGTGAAAGATGGATAGATGAATGACTTCCTTCTGCCAACCACCATTGAAACAACTTCTCTCAACAATCATGAAAAGCAAGAAGGTAAATCTTTTTTCAGATAACTTTTTATTTAACTGATATCAATATATAATTCAATCTAAATGGTAAATCTAATGGTTCGCACTTGTTGTTTTGGATATCAGAAGTGGCAGGTTGCGTTTCCAGCTGCCGCTGCTTTGAGTTAAAAGGCAAACTCATGTGTGTCTTTGCAGACAAACTATTTATTCTATGTTCTGGTTTGTTGGTCTGAGAGTGCAGTGATCACACTCGTGTGCCCTAAAACAACACTCTGCTCTCCTGATGGTTAATTATTCAAAGGGCCTTTTCACAGCTCACAACGGTAGCTGCAGCCATGTTCACGCTTTACTTGACTTCCTGTGGCAAAAATAAAAGGAAAAGAGTTCCATTGTCATCAGACCACAGACGCAGCACAGTATAAGCAATTGTTATCTAGATGCTTGTGTTATTTCTGGAAAAATGTGGCCGGCGCTGTGGTGCACATTTGGTGACGTCAGAACACGACTTGGACGTCCATCTCACTCAGGCTGCTATATTGTCAACCCTTTCATTCAGTCAGTCGTGTTTCAATAATCCACACAGGAGGAAGTAAAAGGCTGCGTGGATGCAGACTCGCTGTGCTTCATCTGAAGAGAGGTAGCCATGGAGAAGTGACTTCTAACATCAACAAAATTACAGGTTCTATTTTTATTGACGCATTTCACTCTGATCATTTATTTAGTCAATTTTAAAACTCCATAGGTTCTGAATAAAGGATAAAGGCTTGTTGAGTTGGTGGCTCTGACAGAAAAATAATGGAAAAAAAAAGCCAGCAAAGTCTTCAAACGGCAGCGGAGGACTGTGCACTTTAATAGAGCGTTATTGCTTTCGAATGCGCTGTTTGCTGTTTCTAGTTTATTAATAATTCAAATTTCTCTTATTTGAAAAGGTAAAAGGTTTTATTTTGATAAAGTGCACCCGGGTTTTTAGCTCCTATATGTGGCCACATCCTTTCATCCGTCCATTTCATTCCATTTCTGCCTCTAGGGGAGTGAGGGGACAGAGCTACATGGGGTTGAGGGGCAGGCGAAGACTGCAAACGGGTTACATGCTCCAGGTTTATGATCAAAATCTAGCTGTAGCTGTGGCAGATATGGACAGTTGTGTGAGTGTTTTTTTTCTCCACAGGTTTTAAGTAAAGGGTGTGGCTAACCCTGGTGCCAGAGAAACACACCAGAAGTCAATTGCAAAACCACGAATCTCCTCTGTTTCTTCTGAATATTGCTTTCTTGACAGAGTTTGGGCTGCTCACTTGATTCTGGGCCGTGCCTTGCCGTCTCAGCCTTTTCGTGACCTTCAGTTGGGATGCCTGCCATCCTCCTCGGCTCTCTGGGATGACAGATTTGAATTTTATTTTTTTTTCTGGAATTGTATTTTTGTTTGTTTTGGACTGACCAAGTCTTCCATGTCAGCAGCCTTCTCTTATTATTTGCTCCAGGCTCTGTTTACAGTCACAGGTCATGTGAGAACTAATATTGACCAAAACAGGTGATATAGATGCCTTTTTTAGTCAACACTTTCTGCACCAATTCTTGTATGGATTTCAGAATAACTGCGTTCCTTCTTGTACACAAATACCCCTTTGCTATCGACGTTGTCTGCTGGCGTCAAGCAACATTTCCCCATTGAGGGAAGAATAATGGTCTATATATTTTAATGAAATGTAATGTATATTACTAATTTTGACAGCTGCTGACACACATTACTATTGCAAGACACTCAGAACTAGTGTTGAATTCGAGACCACCTATCCCAAGACTCAGTCAAGACCACGACCGGAGCAAGCCATGGCATGAAAATGACCAAGACTTATAGGCGATGAGGCCAGGTCAAGTCCAAAACATATGATGCATAATGTATGCCGTATTTGCCAAATGAACCAGCAGGAGACCACCGAACTCATATCCTGTGGAACATAGCCCATCTCCAACAAGCTCAGAAGTTTTCATTAAAAATATTTGACCGTTTACTACTTTACTACTCTGCTAATAAATGGAGACCACGAACACACAACAGTGGAAATTATTGAGGACAAAAATGCTGTATTCAGAGCAGGCTCAACCCTCATATTTAGCGCTCTTTTATCCTCCTCATCATTGACCTAAATAAAGTTACTTACGGTAATGGCCAGTAAGGTGGTATTCCTGGGTCCAGCGAGCGAAAACATAGACGAGACCGAGGCAAAGTTGATTCTGAAACAAAACCTGGCAAGTACAAATCTCGAATCCAGTCTAGATTCAGCTTAGTTTACTCTGCACTACATTGTTATGTTTGAAAAACACTTCAAAACCAATCCAAAACAAAAGCTACATAAGCACTTAACACTTTTTTTGTCCTAGGGTTTCCACATGTTTGCATTGCTTTCATTGTGTCTGAGTTTGTGTTATGTACCAAATCTGAGCTCCATGGTTCGCGAGTCCCCCAAAGTCAAGTTTTAATTGATACCACATGGTTTGTATAAACACCAATTACTTTGAGTTTGTGTTACATTCAAACGTAGCCGGATGCTTTTATTATGTTGCTGCTCTTCATCCTCACCCGCTCAAGCTGAATTTTGCTCTGGCGCCAAAAGAGAAACCTTGTGTGTCCACCGCAGAGGGCTATAGCTCTCTGCAGCTGAGACACATGTCACATAAACGGTGCAAACATACATTGAGTGGAATGGTCGCGTTTCAGCTCCAGTGCCATTACACACTCAGAGGGATCTAGTAGAGATGGAAGGTTTCTTTGTGGATTGAAGTGCCACTCGTAAACAGTCCAACCCCTCAGTAGTAGTTTTCAATTTGCTTGCAGGCATTCTCACCCCCAATGACGCAAGATATTGACATTGGATTGGATTTTGAAGTCCTCAGGGAGCCTTCAGTGCTGCATGTTGACACATTAGGCTTTGGATTGAAGCACATGTCCCACCATCCGCGGCATATCCTGACGCCATGGGCTGCTTTTGATCAATATATGATCTATATATATATATATATATATATATATATATATATATATATATATATATATATATATATATATATATATATATATATATATATACAAGTAATAGCGGACTTACGACCGACTCAGTTTCAAACAACTGGTTGTAAGTTGGATTGGACGTAAGTTAATTTATAGGTACTACTGTAGTGGTAGATCGCTGTGTGAGAGTGAGATGCCAGACATTGAAAAAAAAAAAAGCATCTGCTAGCCGTGGGCGTAAGTACGGTACTGACAGGTGGACGTAATTCGAGTAGGTTGTTTATATATATATATTCAGTCACAGTGACCTCTTGCTTCGCCCTCACCTGCCACCACACCCTTGATGCGCGTTCCCACCTCTCTGTTTTTACTCCATTGAAACACCTATGCGTCAACATGCGGAAAGCTGACTTTGGCGTCAACATAGGACTCACAAGTCCAAAGGCGTAAATATAACAGGCCATGGGAGTGAGGAGGGGCAGGTTCTTTTATGCTTGCCTGACTTGTGTACATCGTTTCTGCTGAATCGATGGCAGGAAATCTGTGTTTTCATGTGGACGAGGCATAAATACACATCTCAACACTCTCCACAGTCTACTCACATAGTTCCATCGAAGAAAGCCCATTCCTTCTATTTCTGGTTTATCCTCCTTGATAATCTCAGACTATAGTAAGGAGCTTAAAAGATGAAGAGAACTCTAATGACGGATTATTGTTATTTATCACCCGGTTAAGTCTGTTAATCATGACAAAAATCAAATATTAAAGCAATTAATTGCCGCAGCCTCTGAGAGCGTTCTATTTAAGTGTGACATCAGATATTTCATGCTTCAGTTGTGTTCCCATGACAACCGTATTTACACACAAGTGGTCCAGTAAGAGCGTCACTTATCTTTTTTTTTTTTTTTTTTTCTGGAGTTTGAGCATCGCGGTGAAGATGCCAGTGTCCATGCCTTTTATGGATGAGCCTAATAGTGGTGATGTCCCATCTGTCATGCTCAATCTGACGCCCCCCCGAGCAAAGAGAATGTGACACATTCCATTGGAGACAATAACATGGCAAAAATGGTCAATTTGTCCGAGAGCTGTTTGATGAAGCCTGTTTCCAGAACTGTTTCAGACTAACACGGCGATCCATCAGACCAACAGAGCTATTGTCTGCACATCATTCTTCTTGCAAAGAAACCACGGAAAAGTGGAAAAAGTTCAAACGTCTTCGGCGAGGGGAACTTCTGCAGGCTGCAGAGATAAGTTAAGAGTGCTCCGAAAAGCCACTAACACACATTCAAGATCAGCATTTTTTTTAACTAGCTGTCTGCCGCTCCGTCCTAATTGGAAATAATTGAGAGTGCACAGTGGTAGAAGAAAAACTGCATGTGGACACAAGCTCATTACAGTGTTTGCTAAAATGTTTTCTGTGAAGATAAATCGTACCATTAAGGGCTACACTTTTCCCATGTTTGTGCTGAACTCTGCCAGACGTAAGCAGTGGCAGCCCCTGCTCAGCCCTTAGGAACAGGGAACTTTCAGGCTCTTGTACTGTATAACACGAAAAAAACATTACATTTATAGTCGAATGATGTGGTCTGTGTCACGATACCTTTGTGCAGAACAGTTGCATACACATGAAACATTTACATTTCAAGGATGACAAGATCAAACACTGACATACTGTCGATATTGTCATCTGCAGATTCTGGCTGCTGCAACATCATGAGTGCGGTTTCTAGTGACCGAAAAAGCAGCTCAGGTTTCCTCCCACTCATCTCTCTATCCCACCCGACATCTCATCCCCACTCTTGACCTCACAGATTCGGTGAATTAGGGCACACTTGAGGCGACCCAGAGAAGGAGGCGCAAATAGTGTATGCTTGATTCTTGTCTGAATTATGAAGGAAAAAAGAAACAGGTGGTTGTTTACAAATGAATGTGTGAGATAAACGCATACACTTGCAAATCCCATACAAAACACTGCCAGGATTTCGACCCCTATAATCCAAAGAGTACGACAATGACACAGTTCAGGTTTGAATTTCTAGCAGGAGGCTTGCACTCAAAAACATGCAGGGAAGAATGAGGCCCTAAGTGTGACTGTTTCACACTGATCCAGTGGCACCATCCAGGTACGTTTGTCAGGTGTGTCTGCAGCTGCTCCACATGCCTGTTTCTCATTCCCTCATTATCCCTCCAGCATTAAGACTGATGGCACAGGGCTGCTCTCCATTTCAGTTTACGCTGTGCGACTGTGCAGCTCTCACAGTCCCGAACCGCATCACACCTCCAGCTGTGAAATGAACAGTCGAGAGAATACCGCCATTATGGACTCACCGCGCTGTGCATCTGCCGCTTGCGTCTCTTCGCCAGGTCTATAATATTGATTCCGTTGTAGAAGAGGTTCTCCATGCAGCCGTGGAAGTTTTTGCCAAGGAATGTGCCGGGTTTACCAGGCAGAGGGATTCCACCGAAGCTCAGCTGTGAAGTACAAATAAAACAAAATGAACGTATTACAGTGGACCACATCGACTGGCTTCAAATACAACAGGATTCCAGTCACTTTCAAACTTTAATAACAGTTGTAAACTCTTAGGGACAGACCATTCTGAGGCATCGAACTAGCATGAATGGTGCATTTCAGCCCTGGTTGTAACTTCATCCAGACGGAAATCACCCAAACCGAAAACACCCTTGTGAAAGACATCTGGAGGGCTCTCTTTAATTACTTATCGATCGGTTAATTACCCATCCCCTCCCGCCGTGATTTGCTAATATCGCTCCGTTCCAAAGAGACGCTGTACTTGAAACACAAAACCGCCATCCAGAGAGCTTATAAAAAAAACAGAGACAAGACAGCAGGAGGAAAAGTAAAAGCTGCAGCTCGAAGTTTGTCTGTTAACACTGAAACTGAGTCGACAAGAGGCTCTGAATCTCTTAAGCACACACACTGATATGTATTAGAGACAAAGATGACTGAAATGTAATCCTTTTTTTACTTTACCTTTTTTGAATTTACTTTTCACTGGCACACAAATGTGCATCAAGTTATGTAAGATCCAAAAATGTAAATTTAATGAGGGCTCTGCCGCGTGTGTGTTTGCAGATGTGAACCGCTCTCTTTGTTTTTCTGCTCCATCTGACGCACACACACCTGCACACACCCAAATAGGAACAGATAATGTGCACAGCGCAGCAGAAGTCATTTTTGGAAGGCTAATTTTATGAATCAGATCACTCGAGTTACTCCACTAATCGTTTCAGTCTCAAGCCAAATGAATGATACCATTGGTCCTGCCCCATAGAGTCACAAAAAAAGGAGTGAGAGGAAGATGTTTCTGATTTATAATCGCTGTACAAGCTTCTTGTTTCGTTTGGAACAAATCGTCCACGATGCTTACACGCAATGAACTCATGAAGGTGTCCTTGAATCGAGACAATTCAGATCAGTCAAAACAACACGCACGTGCCTCATAACGCTTGCACCAAGTGTTAGCCAACAAAACAAGTGGCCACTGCTCAAAATAAGAAGCGATGTCATGCAAAGATGCAGAACTATAACCAACAAGTGAGTGTCAAGTCATGTGACAAACACAATGGCTTAAATTTCTCTATGATCAAATCTCGCATACCACTTTAATAGCTTTGTGTCAAATAACAAATTTTAATGTCTCCTTTGTCAAAGTTGTATCAAGTTGAATATTACAAAGCACGCTCACAGCGCTCTGTATATCATCGAGTCCTCAGAGCGTCTCAACATTCTGTACGTCCCCTGACAAACAATGAAGATGCTTACACTGCTGTCCGTGTCACAGCCAAGATAAAAGTGGCGTAGGCGGGTGATGAGTGGGAAGTGTTTGTATGTGTGCTGCTCAATGCATTTTCAGTATGTTTAATGAAGTGCAAAATCCATTTCATAATCCGCAGTCCAAACAATCCAATAAATCAAACACCTCTCGGCACTGAATCAATACCTGAAGTCCACAAACCAAGGTCTCTGTTCGGAATTGAAAAGAATCTCAAGTTTCATCAATGGAATCTACAGTTCCAATTCACATTCACTGAACTTTGGCAGAGGAGCAGTTTTGTTGAGCCACCTGCTAACTGGGTGTCGTTAGCCCCACTGTCATGCACAGCAGTTCAAACACCACGAGGAGAAACATTGTGTGACATTCTATTCTATCCATTGAAATTCTACAGTTATGCCCAAACCTAACATCAGAAAGGCGGACAGCACCAAGGTTAAACTACATTCTTGCCGAAACAAGCATGTCATTATGGGACAAGGGTTGATGTTTTCAATATATTTCACAAAAACCAAATTACTACCCATAACTGAGTAAAAGATGGAAAGCTAGTGATGGGTGGGTGCGGTATCATGACACACGGTCCTGGTTTTCAGAGGCCACCAGATGGCACAGTGTGCTGTAAAATGTTTGCAGTTGAACAACTAGTTCAATGTAGCCTCACATGGTTTCAAGAGCGCCATCTAGTAGCCTGTGAAAATTATGACACTGGTTCACCAACCCTGCTGCGCTCCTTTACTGTATCTATGAATCTCAATGGTTGTCTCCCTCTTTTTCTTTTGTTTTACTTTGTCATAGTACTTCCTATGCTAGTATTCTTCCAGTTTGCTGCCTCTACTCTTTATGTGTCCAAACCACCTCAAATAATAAATTTAGGTTGTTATTATGAATAATAATTTTGAATTAACTACATATTTTTAACTGCCAAGAAGCTGTAGCTGAGTAGTTTATTTTTCATCATTAGTTTTTTTTTGTTATGGTGTTTTCATGTTGTCACAGAAGCCCCGCCCCTCATACTGCTCCGCCCCTAACTATTTCTGCCCCAGAATATACTCAGTGAGACTTAACTATTTCTTTTTTAAGTAAAAGCAAAATCTATTGAAATGTTCAGGTATATGACATTTAGTCACTTGCTTTATGTGTTGCGCTGTAATGTCTTGCTGATGAGACTTCATGAAACAGATTTAACTTCAGCGCTCTCGGTATAAAAATGACGTGAGGTTTCAAGGAAATATTTGTGTGAAACCAAAGATTTTAGAGAAAACAGTGCCCTCTGAAATGAGGACACTGTTTCATGAAAGTACAGCTGGTCAACACTAACTCATTGTACATGGACTTTGACATCCTACATAGACAGTGACCCTTCTCTGTTGCATGTTGGGACATGGGTGTTTCAACGCAATGTTTACCCCCCACATAACGTTCATCACAACACCAATCTAGAGGTCACTTTGGTATATATTTGGCTTTCCACCATACTCATGTTGCCCCAGAAGGCAATGTGACTAAGGTGCATGATCAATTCATTACAATTTATTACATTTATTGTGGAAACATTCTTAGTAGAAAGCTCAATAGGTCAAGATGCAACGCGGAAGACTGCCTTCTGCATCACTCTGCAACACTGAAGTCCAATAGAAAATAGGTAGAAGGAGCTATTCACACCTCTCACAACAAAGGAGGCAGGGCAAGAAGAGTGGAAAGTACTCTGAAGGGAAGACAGTGAAAAACCTCCCATTTCCAACGTACATAAGTTAAGATTCATAGAGTGGTTTCTTAGAAGAAACTTACCATGGTGCTACCACCGGGATTTAATGATTACGCCCCCCTGAAATGAGCAGAATATGGGACCCATAAGGTTAAAATTGTTTTCATACTAATGGTGCCAACTGACTCAGACTGACACCTCAGACAAAATGTGGGAGTGCAACAACTTCCTTAATTGAATTTGCATCAGAAACTGAAACACGTTATTCAGAGCAATAACTATCTGTATGTTCCAAGCAGGAGCCAAACAAAGACTTCCAATAGATAAACTGAAATGAAATGATCGTTTGTGCCGCAGCTTGGGCGGTGTTGCTCTCTGTATTAAAAATAGCTCTGTTTAGTTCAAGAGTCTCAATTAGCCATGGCTGTGTGGCGGCGAGCCAGCGTGAAACCCAGACCTTCAAACCAAAGAAGCTTAATGAATTTCATTAAATGTATTATTTTTCGCCGACGCCGTCCCCCACCAGCACTTGTCAAAGTGTTCCGAGAAAACAGCCAATTAAGGGAAGTTCCTCATGCCGAATCCCTCAGGGATGGAACCCTTCCATTGCAACACGCCTCTTCTTCCAAACTGAAAAGCATAAACGCTGGGTGTAAGCAAGACGGCCTGGACCAACTGAACTGGGACCCTCATCAAATGCCATCCGGACCAACTGAAGCTCCCGCTGCCTCCCACTCCTAAAACTTACTGATGCACTTGTGAGTAATCCTATTCAAATTCTTGCTGCTTGTGTTGGGGAGGGAGGCCCTCAGGGACCAGTGGAGAATATATTTCCACAGATCAGTCGCATGCAAATACAATCTACCAGCTAATATTGGGGCAAAATTCAGAGGCATTCATTTGTATTTCTGCAACAATTTTCCAAAAGGTCCAACTGTATTCTCATATGGGAAATACCTGTCACCTTTCTGTGCAGTTACATGTGGAGTGCTCTTTACCTTGTCAGCGGGGGAGGATTTATCTTAGCAACGGTGGGTCTTTCCACTCTGGAGGAAAAGGTACTCACCAACGCGCGGTGTGTATGTGCTTTATAATTAGGTCCGTTGATCCTAGTCAGCCAATAGCAAGGCAGCATTCGCAAGGCCATGACCTTCTGGGCTCAAATTGAAGATCAGAAATTGAAACAAATAGGATTCAAGTCATATTGATGAATAGCATAGCTGTGTTCCGAGACAATGTTCAGACACTACTTTGAGGGTGGTTATCAGGTGGCTTCCCCCCTGATGGTCACTTGGTTTCACCGCATTGTTTTTGGTTTGTTTTCTTTTTTTCTGTGCCAATTATAAAAGGTTGGAGTCTTGCTCTGCCAGCACCGATCAGCGTTAGCTTTGTGCTTGCAGCCCTTCAGAAACCCAGACTTGTGTGGACCTGGTAGGCTGACATTTTGATCTTTCGCTGGCCAGGAGTTGGACATGATTCTCTTGGATCTGACTGAAGTTTTCATTCTGGGCTCCGGCTAATAAGCAATTCTAATAGTGGTGCACACATAGCAACCCTGGAGGATCTGGCTTCAGTCACCATGCTAGGTTATCACTTTAAAAGAACTACAGAACAGATATGGATTCAAGAAGAAGAAAAACAACATGGTACGGACCAAATCTCCTAGGTACCACCACATGCTGATCCAAGTAAAAGCAGGGCAACATTATTGGGACTCTGAGGGAGTGAATGTGATGACATCCGCCGCTGGTTGTCCATTTCAAACTTTGCAGATATTGAGCAGCACCAGGGGTAAAACTTGTTTTATGAACATGTCCACTGCATGGGATTAGTTCACTCCAGGGATACGCAGTATGTACGGTACGTGTGAGTTGAGATGCGCGGGCGAGGCTTCATGAAACAGTGTCTTCATCCGCAGAACCCACTAGATGGCACTGTAGTGTAAAATCTTCTGCTTCAATAGAAAATACTGAAACCTCATATCAATTTTAAACCACCTACTGACCTCTTAAAATGGGGACATGTTTCCTCACCAGCCCATCACTACGTCAGAGTCAGTTAGAGGTCAATGTACGAGTAAATTAAGTTTTCACACGGAGCGGTTTCATCGCCTTTTTGTTTCTCAATCCATCGAGTCAAAGGTCTACCATTAAAAAAAAAAAAAAAAGCTCATTTTAAAACATGATCTGGAGCCACAGATAGCAGCAGGAGTGTGCAAGCCCTTCACCAAAAGTACTCATCCAAAAGATTGTTTTCTATGGACTATGGTGAACTACCCTCATGCATCAGGACAAATGGCCTGAGTCGACATAATGCAAGCTCATTGCGGAGCGGAAGCTGTGTACGCTTTTACCATTTATTTAAAAGACTCTGCTGCTTTAATGCAGCGGGTGAATTCACCAGGGTGAAGCTCAGCCGGTGCTCACCGAGCTGTGCTGAGCCTTCTGAAATCCCCATGTGTTGGAATATGGACTGCATCGGCGTGGCACTGGCTCAGTCTATAAGGGTGTTGTTCAGGAAACCAGTGGTTTCTCGCGATCAATTCCACTCTGTGCTTGTGTGTTCACTGCAGTGAAAATGTGTCTCTCTGTCCAGGGATTTAAAAAGGAAATATATTTTTCATGAAGGAATACACGTAACCTCTATCTCTTTTTGTTATATCATCGAAGTTTATAAACCATGTGCCTGTCAAATCATCACCGAATCCTGAGCTATATGACAGGATCATCATTGATGCCAAAACCTTATAACTATTATAATAATAATGGCTGTTATAATAATAATTTCATCTTATGAATATGTGCCCCTGTCAAAATAAAATGTTAAATATCTAGCAGTTACATAATTGTGAGTAATTCATTGTGCTATAATATATATATATATATATATATATATATATATATATATATATATATATATATATATATATCAATTGGCCCGAAAAAGTCAATAAAAATGTCCAAAACTGCAATTTTGCAAAATTGCAGTTTTGGTTTTGGTTTTGAGTAAGAATGGACAGTGTCCTCAATTTCAGTGGCCATTAGTATATGGTACTATCTGCTCGAAAACTAATGAAAACCTTCAATGAAACCTTGCTCTGAAAATGGGGACAATGTTTCATGAAGCTTCACCTGCCCATCACTTTTTTCAAGGACGAGTTATAAGGACACATTTACCGCAGCACCCACGCTTGTTATTAGTTTAGGAGAATGTGATTTCTCTGTTATGTTGCTATCTCTAGCTCCCTTTTAGCGAAATTTACCTCATAGCTTGGTGTGTAGTAGTGATGGGTAGATGAGGTTTCATGACATAGTATTGAAGAAATGACAAGGTTTCATTTATAGCGGCCACCAGATGTCACTGTCTGCTGTAAAATGGTTGGACTTGAACACCAATTTCAACGAAACCTCACATCATTTAAAAACCAAGAGCGCCATCTAGTGGCCTCTGATCATGAAGGCAGTGTTTCAAACAGCACGCAAGGCTGTTTTATGATACCTCACCTACCCATCACTAGTCTGTAGCAATCATCATCACTATTTTCCATATACATATCCGTAGAAAGATCATATTTTCTGCTCCTAGCACTGATCCGTTGTTGTAGTGCGAATAGAACACAACTGACTGATTTGATTATTAAATAAAAAAAAGAAATAAATTGTATCAGTGAGCACATTGATTTCACGCCTGACAGGATTTATATTAAAGTGATAAGTTATTCTACAAGCTTTATTTGGTGTTTCAAGCCGTTGAAGCGAGTCATAAATGATAAACAAGGTCACAGAGCATCAGCTGTCCAGGTCAAGAAGAGCTAGAATTGGAATCATATCTCTACAATAACCAGTGTGATGAGACAGAGGAGCGGTGTGGAGTTGAATACCGTGGGAGCTCTGCAGTCTTTCATTCCTTTGTGAGTAGAAATAATGTGTCTCATCTACTTTCCCCTCATTTTTTCCCCATTTCGATGCCAGGTCAAGGTAGCTCAGGAGGAATACGTTCTCATCACAGTGTGTTCCTCCTTATGAGATCAATTAATCGACTTCATACCTCAAGATATATAATCGCATCTTCTCAAGGACTGACCTCATAATCCACTTCCAATGAATGCCCTTCCCCGTTGGTTTGGAAGTGCTGCGTGTGGGAGTCCACTGTGAGGTTAACGTGCCGGTTGAAGCGCTCCACATGGACCGAGTGCCAGTGCTGGTCGTCCAGCAGGCTACCCACGGTGACGGCTGCACGTGTCCTGCTGAAGCGCAGCCTGCTATCGTCTGCAGGAAAAACAGTGGGAACGGCGTGAGAGGCTGAACATCCTCCACAGGAAGCTCTGTTAAGTGTGTGAAGCAGCGCAGCAACCGGGCACCACTAAAACACTCCCCAAAGCATGAATTTCAATTATCACTCAATGTGTGCGCAACTGAAAATAGGGCACACATATGCATATAAATATAAATAAAGAGTGAAAGTTTGTGTCAGTTCAATTGTCCTGGATATTTTTTTTAAAGGCACTGATTTTTGCTTTATGCTTTTGAATGTACTTTTAATGTTTTATTTTGGAGAACTCGTACCTTCAAAATGTGTTCTGTTCAATTTTTTTTTTTTTTTTTTTGCCAGATTTCATCAATGGATTTTATTGGGTAACAATGACTGGTCAACCACATTCCCATTCTGCGGCACCTCTAGCTGGTTACTACTGTAATACATACATCTGATGCCAGAATAGAGATCGTGCCAAATGTCCTGGGTTGCTGTCAGAGTAATGTCCTATCTGGATGTGACAGTTCTAAACAAATCTTACCAGGCCTATTGGTCATTTTCTGAGCCGCAAATACTCCTGATCACTTATATTGAGTTTGGGAAACCATTTTTTTGTGAGTAAATGTATAAGCTGCGTGCTAGTCTCAAAGCACACACTAGTGATGCTGGTAGATGAAGTTTCATCAAACAGTGTTCTAGTTTCCAGAGGCCACCAGATGGTTCTGTCTGTGGTATAATGTTTGATTTCACATATTAATGACACCTCACATCCTTTTAAAGCTAAAGCGCCCAATACAAGTTCCAAGTACAAGTGGTTGTGATACAATTCACTCCTACTGCCATACTTTATTTATGTATTTATTTATTTTATTTTTCAATTTTAGACCTGTATTAATTCACCTTATACTTTACTCCCCCCCCCTTGTTTAGATGGAACATTGGTTACACTTTATATTAGGGAACGTTTATTACCATGAATAAACTACTTATTCATTTTGTCTATTAAAAAAAAAAAAAGCTTATATACGTTCCCCAATCTGAACTGCACACATGTCAATAAATAAAAGACAAAACATTGGTGTTCTGAAACAAGAATACATACATTTTGAAAAAAAAAACAGTTGTAATGTTTAGTCTGAATTATATAGCAACACTGTCTTCATTCCCAAATATTTTTTATGCGTAATTCCAATTCAAGTTGAAGGATTCCAGTTAAAAGCGACCATTGAAGTGAAACTATTCAAACGCTTGATTCAGTCCATACAACGCCGTCTAATGAGGCTGAGAAAAAGTACTGCAGCCAAATCCCTCCGGTGTGATCATCTACGCCTGGATGAAATCACAACAGCCTGTTTGAGAAACCCACGTGACTTTGATGTAAACACCCCTGTGAACAACAGACAGTGATAATTCAGATAAGCAGAGGTCACCTAAGTTGAGGTAGAAGTCCAGTTTCCCTCGATGCAGCTCCAGGCTGATGTAGTCTCCCCGCTGACCCTCTCCATGCAGTAAAACGCCATCGGCCTGATGGCTCTTGAACCGAAGTGAGATCACGTCTTTCACTGTTGACATGGATTTCTGGTTGAATCGATACAACAAGGCGCTTCGCCCATCAAAGTCTGCCACAAAGGATTCTGAAAGAGAAGCGCCAAATACCACATTTATCTCACATCAACTGTCCAGAATACACATCAGTATTTATTCACAGAGAAAATGCATTTGATAGCTTCTAATAAAAACAATGAAATGGGAGGCTTCTTAAAAATGTTGAATATGACTGGTGAAAATGAATAAGTAAATACATGTGTTGACATTAAATGTTTTCTGTTTTTGATTCATGTAGATAATTTAAAAAAAAACTTTTTTTCCACTTCAGTCAATAAAGAAATGATTCATCTCTTGAATGCATTTCAGCTTTTGGTTAAATTTGCTCACAAACATATGGGATTCTTACAATATGTTTTGTGGAATGAAACGTTATATTAAGTCACAATTGAGTAGTTACTGGGTTTCATTATTAAATTATGTCATTTGGTGTGATTTACTTTTACTTATATTAATAAAAATTGGGGCGTGACAATACCAGATTGTACCATTATCTAAACATGACCACGGGGGCATTGACACACAATTGTCATGCCTGTACAGAGAAAAGAAAGTTTTGTTTTTACTGCCAAAATGATGCAAAAAGGTTTTGAAATTGTTTTTGCTGTTGCTAAATGCATAAGGGCAATTATGAATGGTGTTATTTATATTGACATGCAGACTGAAATTGAAATAGAAATATTAAACTTGTCAAAAGAAGAACATATGTGGATGGAATTTATAACAATTTTCTCAATTCTCCAGCATAGTTTTTTTGAAAGAAATGAATCTGTTTGTATGGCAGTCATCTTATAAATGTTGATATCGATGAATGGAAAATATTTTGGTTTGATCCAGGAACCAACATACTATATATATATATATATATATATATATATATATATATATATATATATGTGTGTGGGTGATGGGTGATGGGTGATCAGTTATGAAGACAATATTTTTATTATATACAAAACTATTATTATTTTGAACTTTATCACTTTCTTTCCATAGATATTCTGCTCCCATAAAGAAGCTTTGTAGGAAACACATCATCTATTATTCAGTAAAATCGAGCATATGGACTAAAAGAGGAAGACACAGATTAGGAAAGTGAAATGTGCAGAGATTGTCTCAGCGTTTAATAATTTTAGATTTTAATGTTCTTGTTATAGGTCACAGAGAGCCGTAACAAAAGCATCTTCTTTTTGGCTGAGCTCTTTTTTTATTTTCCTGTCAGCACGGGAAGTCGGGATTGTAGTGGCTGCCTCAGCTGTGAAGACCGATCAGTGCACTCTTTCAAGATAAATGAAAAAGCTGAATAGCTATTCATCCGAATCACACAATGATTCAGAACTTGAGTTGAAGATGTTATTTAAATAGATCTTGAAATGTGCATAATGGCTTTCCGGGGGAGTCCTACTTACAGTTTAGAAGATCTAAAATGGTTTGATAGCTGTGTGACAGCTGCACAACTGTTTTTCGACAGCTCTGTTGACTATCATTAAATACAGTTTGTGCAGCAGAGCTGGGAGCCAAGCTGTTCGACAATAATCTTAATGAGAAGGGAAGAGTCGTGCACACTGTGATGTTTCCCGTTACAAATGTTCCGGCCTCCACTCACGGCACACCAAGCAGCTCCCACCCCATCCGACCATTATAATCCCTGCCCTCAAACCCCCACCCGCTCCTGATTTAAATACATGCGCTTCCTGGAAGTCCTGACGCGTATAGCTGAGCTCAGTTAATAGAAGGAGGCACTCTCAGTTTCACCTCCATATAATCCTGGCTTGGAGAGACTCTTCAGCACAGATTCCAGACTGTAAAGCAGCAGGCTGAGCTGAATAGCAATTTCCCCGTGTGCGTTTCAGGCGCACTGGCCACAGCACACACCTAAATCATGCCGGATCCACAATGTAGTTTGTGTAGTGTTTCAGATTTATATTCAAAGACACGGCGTTGAATGTGGAAATTGGTCAACTGAGAAACAAGCAGCCGTCGAGAGCGCCTTTATGTTTTGCTCACCCGACATCCCGCGGCTGTGGGGTGGTGGGGCGTCGTAAAATTGCTCACGGCGGGATATCCTATCTCTCACAGTGCATTAATTCACTGCCTCATCTAGTTAGTACTGCTTCACGACGCGAGGAAAAGGTTTGTCAATGAATCCTCTTTACATGCATTTTATTGAAGGCGCTGTTGCAGAATATAAATTATATTATCTGATTTGCATTTTCCTTTCGAAGCCACGGCCTCTTGTTTTAATATTGTCTGAGATCCAGATTCCAGATTTGACTCTTTTCATTTTTTGAAAATCAGTCAAAAAAAATAAAAAATAGATTGATTGAATTATCATGTTGAATCATCATTTTATTTCAGATGAATCTGTGCACTTAAGATTGAACAGGGTGGAAGTGCTCTGCACAAAACTATTAAAACTATAATTGTGAAGTGCACAGAACAACAACAGCAAAATTGTTTTAATATTGTTTAGTACATTATGGATATTTTGGTCATGATGTGACATTGTTGAATCACGAATTGGAGCACTTTTAAAAATGATAATTTTTAGTTATATTATTATTACTACGACAACTATTATTATTATTATTATTATTATTAATAATAATAATAATAATAATAATAATAATAATAATAATAATAATAATAATAATAATAATAATAATAATAATAATAATAATTTTAGTTTTGCTTCTCATTGCATTTTGGATGTGTCATGGATCATGCTAAAGTGTTGTGATCATTACCTGTGTTCACAAATAAACCCCCCAAAAACTGCAACCTGGCAGGTGGTTTTATCAACGTCCACTGGGGTTCCATCAGAGCAAATATTTTTAGCTTATTTTCAAAACAAACAAAATGCAACCTACTGTTGAAAGTATATAATGGTGTTTAAGTGAACAAAGCAGCTGTGTTTTCCAGCTCCACTCCTCATAATGGTGCTCCACCATCTACCCCTGTCGGTCCTTCAAAACACATCAGGTACGCATCTCATGGTCTCATATTACTACCCCACTTCTGACGCAATAAAAACTCCACACCAAAAATGCGGCATGTGCAGGAGAATAAGCTCTTTTTGAAACCGCAGCATTAGTGAAGCGGAAATAGTACAGTGTCTGGGATTTCCAGTAAGAAAACACTGTATATTACAAAGGCAAGGGTTGAGATATGTCAGGTTTGTCGCATGGTTCTCACTGCCTTTCAAATATTTCAAACAATAATTATAATAAAAAAGAAATGGGAAAATGCTTATTACTCCGTCAATGTAACTGTTGCAGTACTTATCAAAGTAAGGAATATAAGCATCAATTTTTAACTGGACTCAATCCTTCTTGTTTATTTATTTATTATTATTATTATTATTTAATAGATAAATAATACATTTGTGAAGAGACTTTTTGGACGATGTGATATATCAGAAACATTAAATGCAACTGTAGCATCCACAGTTATTATGATATTAATAATAAACGGTAAAAGATGAGACGACTTGAAGCAGATGTCTTAAAATGTGTTACTGAATGCAGGTTTGAAAGGTGCCCGATGTTAATTCACACCTGCACCTGAGAATTTCAGTATTTTATGACACTGACAGACCGGACCGGCTCGCTCAAGCGACCGCTCTGTGACTACTTCTTCTGTCTGGTGCGTGCCAAATGATGTGTGCAAATAGATGCAATGCAGCACAGCATCGCGCAGAGCCGCTGCATGTGTCGCGTGGGCGAACTTTTTGTCCTTTCCCTGTCACTTCTCATTGCTGGTAAAGCTGTGACCAAGTGATAATTTACGTCGGGTAAAATGCGAAGCACACATGTTTGGACGAGATAAGTCGTGTTGATGAAAACGCTTTCCATTCAACCGCGTGCTGTAAGCCTGTTGTATGGTGATCCGCCGTCGGATTCGAGCCTTCAACATGCTTAGCAAACATATGAATATGACATTAGCGCTGAGACTCAAATTAGCATGTGCTTTGCCATTGTAATGATCTCAATTGCGCACACATTGGTGTCGTGGACATTTATTCAACAGCATTTAAAAAAAATGAATCACAGTTAATTGGTCATGTACTGTCTCATTACAGTTCATCTGACTTTCATTGTGAAGCTAATATAAAATATATATTTTACTATTTTACAAACCTTTCTCTGCTGTTATATATATATATATATATATATATATATATATATATATATATATATATATATATATATATATATATATAAAAAGCCGGAAAAAACATGACGTGCGCGGACCGATCAGCTGACCCATGACGCACTTTGTTATTGTGTATAACGCAGCCTCTGTATGCAGACGTGTCCCGTTAGCTACATTTACTGACTGTTTTTTCTTCATATTGAGGTGTGAAACCTTTCCTGTCTCCGCACTGGAGCGTAGTAGAGTGTCACAGGGGAGGTGCTCGCTCTCCACACCTCCGAGGCTGGAGCTCACTCCAGGGTTTGATGTCCTGTTGTGGGCTGGAGCTGGGACAGGGATGAGGCGAGTCTGGGACAGAGCGTGACTTGGTTTATGACTTTGTCACAGCCAAACTGCACAGAAGCGCACATTCAGAGCTGGACACGCACCAGGCACCTCTTCACTTCTGGAGAGACCTCACTCACTCGGCAACCCCTCCCACATGCAGCGGCCACACACATAGAGGAACAGCGCACCTGCAGCAGACACTCTACATTCACTCCTACAAAAGACTGTTTTAAGGCTTGGAACGCATTATTTCTTTTTCCATTCATTGTAATGGGAAAAAACGATTCAGATTTCGAACAATCTCAAATGAGAGAAAAACACTAACTGGTGTATTTAGCTTATTTAAAAGGGGCCTGTTATGCTTTTCAATTACTGTGTCTACAGCAGTCAACGTGGGCACATATTGAGGTGAGAAAGAACGTAAATGTAAATCATTACGACTAATTTACTTGAATGAAATGAATGAAATGCTTAGTTTAGCAGATTCCTTTTGCTTACAATCTCATTATGAGATGAGACCAGACTTCACAGAAGCTCATTCATGTAAACAGCAAAGGGTAATGGGATCGATGACGCAGTATGCGGAGTAAACAGTACCACCCGCGGACTTTGCAGATTTTTTTTTCGTACAATATATATTGCAATATTAACACAAACTAACAAGTATTTCCACCAGTTAATTTAAGTGGTGAGATTTGCAAAGGATTTGGTGAATTTTTGCAAGTAGATCTCAAACATGTAGATAAATGGGCAACATAGATAAAAACGCCAAAAATATGGGAAGTTCATACGAACAAATATAAATGACTGGAATTCCCGAGTTTCCTTTATGCAAGCCTGGACTTCCAATAAACTGTTAGAATCATTCTTATACTCGTACTAGTCTGTAGTAGTTTTGAACAGCTAGATCTCATGTTCATGTGACAGATCAAGTGCAGATTAGTCAGGTTATTTATGAGATTCATGAGTGATTAAACCTACAGCGATGACAGATGTACTATGTGACCAAAACAACTGCTGTTTCGAAGGAGAGGGATTTGCCTTTCCTAAAGACCTGATACACAGTCTTAAGTTCAAGATCCAAGATGGCAGCTGCAGGTTTGTTTTTGAGGCCTTTCATAACATGACATTTTGTGCAAGGTGGCATTTCTGTGAATTTGAACCAGACAAAAACATTCATTGTTTTATTTTGATGAAGCTACGCCATAGGTATTTCAGGTATACTGAAAAATAAAGAAGGCAATTGAAGAAAAAAAAGCACAGCAGGACACCTTTAATTCTTAACATGGAGATCGATTCATGTGGTTAGCTCAGTACTCGACTGACTGGTGTCATATTAAACTCTTTGCAGAATATGACACAGTTTTTAGACTTACAATTTTACTGCATAGTCTGAGCGAACAGATATGTGGCGAAAGACTTAAAGCAAGTCCAGAGAGGATTGAAAAACAACTCGATTATTATTTACTTAGAAATATTTACTGATATACACAAATCCCTTTTATTATGACTGAAATGAAAATATTACAATAAATCTAAAAGAAAAGTATGTCACTAGACCAAAAAAATAACCATAAATAAATACATTTTAAAAAGCAACTACATTGAAATGCATCCACTCGAACAGAGTTTGACAAGAATATTATTTTACAGACTTACTTGTGCTCGGCTGTCTACATTTGAGCTTGGGGTACTTATTCCTGTTATTTTCTATACTACAAAATATTCCTATCTGAGAGCAGGCATGTAGTGTATGTAACAGAATGATGCTTGTGTCTTTTTTCATCTTAGAAACACAACATCTAAAGGAATTAATTGATAGAAATATCTTTGATCAATAATTGTATTATAATATTAAACGGTATTATACATAAAGTGATCTGTCAAATAAAAGACCCCTGCCATGTTCAGATCAGACCCCACCCTATCTGGATGAGAACTGCACTTTTACCCTGACACGTCATCTCAATAAGTCTCTCAACAATGCACTATGACTACATCCGGCAGTAGCAGCATTAGTTAAAAGATGCGCTCTGCAGCTTAAGTGTCATAAGTGTGGAGCTTAGCTTCAATTACTTCTCTTTTGCAGCAACCTCACGTGTTTGAAGTGCAGATGAGTTTGTTCAAAGAACAGCATTAAGTGGTTTAACTCACTGTAGGAGCAGCCGTACACCTCCACTCGCAGGCCGATCCACCCGCTGGGGTTCCAGTCGAGAGGGATGAAACGGAGGAATCGGGTTCTCAACGAGTGGGACAGCTTGTTCTGGACAACAGCCTCCGAATTCACGTTCCCGTCGAACCTCTGCTGGGATGAGAAATGAAATGATAAGAATAACTAAATAATAACTGACCTCATTTTAGATATATTTAACAGCATACGTATACATTGGAATGAAAACTAAAACTGTTCAAGTTCAAACAAAACCATTTCATGAGGACATTTGAAGATCTGCCAGCAGTTCCGATGCTATCGGAACACCCCAGAACAAAATGTCAGAGCACAAAAATTATGACTCCAGTGTTATATCTGTAAAACAATGTCAATGATTCAATGAGGAAAAAAAACATTAACATCCATTGAGGGTAGCATTGTGCACCCAGAGGATCCAGACTTGGCATTTACTGGCTCATGGTTTAATGCTTACACACAGTCACATTCCCAGCCACCTTAGCTGGCTGTTTTTGGCTCAGCTTTTGTCCAGGTCTCTGGTGCATGACTAAATACTTCACCCCGTGTCAAACGGTCACCTCAGGAAACTTGTTTCTGGCACCTCTAACCAACTTTTAATCTGGACCCATGATTCAAGAGTTCCCTCCTCAAGGCGGACTAGATTCATAGAGGTGTGCTGAGGTGGAACTAGGATTGAATTAGCCCGGCTCACGTCTGTCCGGAATGAAGTGCCAGTTAAAAACAGGTGTTGCCCGCTAACCTAATGGAAAGGGGCGTGCATACCCAAAAGCGGAAGGCGGTGAGCCAGCTAATTCTTTGTCAGTGTATCCCTGTGCATGTAGTGGGGTAAAAAGAGTTTCTAATTCTTGCCTCAATTCCTTTGATTTACCAATCCAAGGTCACACACATGAACAAAACTGCAAACATTTGTTCAAAAGCCTTCGCAGGACGGTGATGGCTGCATATGCTTATGCCTTTTTTAGGGAACCATCATGCCATATTCTTTTGCTCATGTCGAGGCTCAGCTGGAAACTGGGTTTGCATCAAAATAAATTCTTCAGACTCAGAAGGAAACCACATTGTTCTCCTCAGATTACAGGTATCCACACTGCTGAGCTGGTGAGGCTTCATGAAACAGTGACCTTGTTCTCGCTGGATGACACTCTGCTCTAAAATATTCTGTCTTGTTCGATCAATTGGAATTTAGATCAACAAGTGTTTTAGTGGAACCTCACATCATTATAAAGGTAAGAGCACCAGCATCTGAGCTCTGAAAATGAAGACACTGTTCCATGAAACCTCACTGTACCCACACTAGCGGCTAACACTCGTGTTAGCTATCCTTGTTTCCTCCACTCTCCCTCTCTCTTTGAGCTGCAGATTAGTGAGTTTACCTCAAATGAGCTAATCAATTTTCTCATTTCCTTCGACTGGTCAGCTAGAGTCTGATTCAAGATGTAAATCAGAAAACAGTTCATTAAAGGAAAGGAAATGTCCATCATGAACACATCTCTTATACATCAATAATCTGGTCAGAACATAACTTGTCTAATGGTACAACACAAGCCAAAAGAATGTCCCATTTTTTCGTATTTATATCTGAGGTGTTTTCAAACATGGTGGAATGTGGTGCAAAAACACCTAGAACCACCTCCCTATTGTACAACTGGCACCTGAACACGACGGCAGGTCGGCATGGAAGTGTGGTCAAGCACCGATCACTGCGAAAATAAAAGCTGCAGCTTGACACGATGGCCCCGTATTCTGATCCCTCTCCCTTCTGCCTTCCGGTACCAGCAACTGGAATATCGTCTTCCCCTAAGTCTGACAATGACCCTTTATCAACCCACAGCAGAGTCTGCTCCAATTTCTGCTCTTAACAGTGACATGCCAGGTCGACACATGATGTCGGAGAAGGTCCCTAATACACTCAGATAATAAACAGAATATATATACGGCGACTCAGACTTGGGGGCTTTAATCTTCACACCTGCCGCATGTTGCCCAGCCAGCTGAATATTCCCGACTAATTAGCCATATCCAAACCAGCATCGCTTATATCAGCGTTTGAAGCTCCATGTCCTCAGTGGGATTGGAACCTCCAGCTTCTTGCCGCAAGGTCATCTACAGTATGTTATATACTGGGCAAAACCAGGAGCTTATCAAAACCTGAAGTCACGAAAAACCGTGAACCCAATGACCGCACCGAGGGGGAACAGGAACAGGAAGAGGTTTATTTCGTCGTACAGGAAGATTTGAGTCCAGGGTATTGGCTGGCAAAAAAAGAAATGCAGGTTCAGATATTTATCTCAAGGAATCAATGGGTACTTTGGTGGTATTGATCAATACTGGGCCACTAATGTAGAAAAAGATAAGAATCATGCGGTATAGAAAGATGAGAGGAGCCTGCCTCCTTTCCAGCAGTCAGAGAGGCAAAATAAGAGCTCCTTCCCTGTGTTTTCTCTCTGTAGAGCTTAACACAAAAACCCCTGAGTGCACTTGTGTGGTGTCATTTGTCTTTTTCATTTCCAGCCCTCCTCAACCTTCAGCCCGCGCCAAACAAAGCCAGCGGATATAAACCGTGAAACAGGGCGAGAGTGAGAGATGGGGACAGACTGAGAGACAAACAATCTGCCCGACTCACATGACTAATTACAAGCTCCTTCATGACTGATTTAAGCCAGGTGACACGTCCAATCAATAGCGACTGGTTCTACACTATGGAAACACAGGCAGCGAACTGCCACAGGCTTTCCTGAAGAGCTCAAACAATAGACACCGTCCAGCGCTGTGCTGTGAGCTGCGGCAGGAACAGAAAAAACTGCCACAATAATAGGATACAAGGTGACTATACTAACATTTTCCCGTGGGATGCATTATTCTCTAATGTGGTGCCGGAAAAAAAGGAAAAAAGATTATCGGGCCCCTCATATAAAGTAGTATAAGATACAATTCAAACATTTGTCGGAGAGACAAGTGACAACATCAAAGGTAAAAAATATAAGAAATAAAATAGTGAAACTTCCACTTCTGGTAGAAAAACAAACCTCAGCAATGTCAAGCAGCAAACATTAACTTAAATTAAATAAAATAAAATAACAAACTGTATCAATGATAAAGTAATGGCTAGAGTAACTGAAAATATAAAGATAAATGCACTTTATGATGACAGCCTTGTTGACCAGAAAACATACTGACATAAACACAACCATTCAGGGTGCCAGGGCGAAGCTCGGTGTAGATCACAGGTATTTATCGCCCTCCTCGTGTCCTGTCTCTGGGGTCCTGTTTTTCTCGCAGGCGCTGTTAGATAAGGCCTGTGCAGCAACTACTGCGGTCGGTTTTGCTTCGGCTTTGACCATGGTACTGTGGAGTCATCCCTTGGTTAACTGTTTTCTGTGGGGCTTGCAGGCTACAGCCTCCTGTGCGTCAGGTTGTTCCTCATTTGGACCTCCAGGTCGTCCTCCAGGGGATAGATGACAGTCTTTGGAACTTGGAACAGGCATCATTGGAGTTACTGACATTGAAGAGTTTGTGTCTGCGAAGAAAGTCAGCAACCTATGTGCCCTTTCCATTGACCCCGCCTGCCTTTCTTTTGGTAGAAGGGACGAGTCGGTCAGGATGAGTCCTATTCCTTCAGCTGCCTCACCATGATGACGAGACGAGGTGGTGTCATACGGTTGGCCCGGTGCGGGCCCTTGCTTGCTACATCAGACGTGCAGCCGGTCGTCAGAAGACCAGTCGGTTGTTTGTCCGTTATGGGGGTAAAACTGCTGGTTGGGGTGTGCCATTCCAGCGTTTCACCCATTGGATTCACAGTGCTATTCGCAAATAGTATGAGGCGGTGGGTCACCCCTCCTCTGAGGGGTTGAGGGCACAGTTGGAGATGTCAAACACAGGACATCTGTCAGGCTGTGTGACATTTGTCGACTGCTACAACAGTACAATTGTATTCGTGTGACACGACGTCGCATGAGGTCTTGGATACAGAAAAGTACTAATCGATAGATGAGGTATCATGAAAAAGAAATGCAAGGTTCCTGAAACAGTGTCCTAATTTTCAGAGGCCACTAGATGGTCGCTCTTGGTTTAGAAATTATATGTGCGGCTTCATCGAATTGAATTGTTCAAGGCCAAACATTTTACAGCAGACAGTGCCATCTGGTGGCCTCTGAAAATCAGGACACTGTTTCACGATACCTCATAAACCCATCATTAAGGAAATGGAATCGAAGCAAATAAATCCCCAACTAAAGATTCTCAACAACCCAATTAAAAAACAGTCCAAATTAAATTCCAATTATGTACATAAAAAAAAAAAACTTATGTGCAAAGGACTTGGGCAGAAATAGTCACATTTCAAATATATACTGGAGGATTTATTTATTCACACGTATATAAAAAATAAAAAATAAAAAAGCAAATTCAAAGAATAAACAGAAATAACTACATGTGGAGCACAAATCTTTTTGTATATTTGGAAAAAGGAGGACACATTAGAAATAATACAAAATTGATCTATAGACTGATTCAGAGTTTGTAAACCAAGACGATGTACGTGTATGAATAGGTGTGCTTGCATTTTAGCGACAAAAATAGAGCACAGTGCAGTTATTTGTCAAGTCCCAGGGAGAATACTGGTTCTGACAAACAACCATCCAACAACCGGACACATTTTTCAATCAGTATACTCGCTATGCCCGTGTTTAATTTACAGTTTTTTTGGCAATATTTGTGGACTGAAATCTGTCAAAGAGATTGTGAGTCAGAAACCCAGCGAGTCAGAGACAGAAACAGAAGAAACATTTAAACATATGGTAAAATATGAGGCTCCACGGGAGGGCTTAACTAACATCACTGACATTTATCCTCCTCACACAAGTGATTAAGGGAAATAACCTACAAACAGCTTGTGCAAAACACATTTGGCAAAAGTATTTATCACGGGTCGCCAGTAATGAGAGCAGAGCAGCCAAATTTCCACCCATGGGAGGGCAAAGAACAATTCTGATTTATTTGCTAAATGAAAGAAGACTCCACCGAGGTCTTCCAGACCTTCCACTGCAATAACGCGCAAGTTATTTAAAAGTCGAGAACAAATTATTTAGTTGCAGTAGAATTTTATCAGGGGCCATTACATCCGTCAAAGTGTGTTGGACACAAAACCTGCCTTATATATGTGAAGTCAGGGATAAAAGCAAGTGTGTCTTTTTATTGAGATTCATGACGCTATATTAAACTCAAAGGGGCACTGTCCAGAATTTCTCTTGGCTACTTCAGTTTAAAATAATGAGGCATCTTTTTGAGCTGTGCATTTGCTTCTCATGCCACTTTGAAGTGTCAGGTCTGAACGTCCAATTTCAGACATCAGAACGTCCACGTATGGGCTGAATGACAATCCCGCTCATCGGGCATTACACACTTTTCAGCTATATACAAGGTCAATTCTCAAAAACAAAGAAGTATACAGCATGTTTCACTTTTATTGATAGAATGGCCACATGTACACACGTGCGTTGGAACTAACCAACTAGTCTGCATGGCTATCTTGGTGTATGCTGCGTCACATACACGTACCACATACCCCAAGCAACAGACGTTGATGTGTGGCGGTGTACCTCATAGGTCTCTTCTTGCCCTGTTTAATGCGTGACTCCTTGCTGAACTCTTGAAGTTTCCGATATATGGAGGCAACAGTTTGGATGGGTCCAATTCCACCAATATTGACGGGCTGGTGAGGCTTCATGAAACAGTGTCCTCAGAGCTCAGACGGTGGCACTCTCGATTTAAAAATTATAAATCCACATTGGCCTCCATCATATTGGTCCCTGCCAGTATTAGCCAAATTGCACCCTAAGAGTGTAGCTTATTTCTCATCTTTGCCTTTGGCAACATGCAGGTGAAATCTTCTGCCCTTTTTAATGTTTTTGTTCATTAATGTTTGCATTACCGATAGAGTCATTTCCACTTTTCTTCCTTAATCTGTTTTCTAGGCAACTGAATGCATGACATGTTGTTCATGATGGTTACCAAACTGTTCTTTTTTGTTCATAAGTAATAGAATAAGAAGTTGAACCTTTTTGTATAAGAAAGAATACTGTCTATTTTTTCTCATGGAATTTACAAACAAATTCAACTAGTTAGACAGATTAATTTCTCAATACCAAAGCCAAATCTGTCAGACAAGTATATCGGCCTAATATCAATTTCGCTTTCCTTAGTCACCAGATATCGGTATCGGCCCTAAAAAGAAGAACATTGGTCGACCCCTGCGCCATTCCTTTACATTTGCTCCAGCTATTATGCGGCAGTGATATGGATATAAATGTAAACTTTTATTTATTCACAAGCTACTTTAGTGTTTCACTGATGTCTGTCAGGACACTTTTGATCTCTTACAGATAAGAGATCAAATAGGCAACAGGCCTGCCAGCTTGTTGATGCAAGTGTGCCACAGCTACCGCCTCGTACAATGTACAATAAACTTACAAACAAAAGGAAATAAACTGCCTTGGTCACCTCACCACTCAGGCGGGATTCCTTGTCACGTTACTTTGAATATTCATTAGATTTCAACATCCAACAATATGGATTTCATGCTGCGTTTCATCGAGTGTATTATTTGCTTTATCCCTTTTCTCCTCTACTCTGAAACTGCCAATACTCACAGACAAACATGCCAATAGACTAAACTGTTCCAATACGGCTATATTGGTCGTGAAATATATTACTTGGACTGTGTCCAGGAAATTCCAATTGCAACCTACAACAAGGGAGTGACGACTCCACTTTTTTTGTTCCTCATTTTCGCCGGCAACAGTCACAAAAAGGTCTAGACAAACTGATAGACCTGCCAACCGAGGCAAAGTGGCAATGAAAATAGTTTATAGTCTGTGACCTTGCATGGTGTAACAAAAGCTGCCCAAGGTCGGGGACTATAAACTACATGGAGGAGCAGATTTGAGATTTGAAATGGACAGAGAATCTCAGGGGCAGGGAGTGACACTGAAGTCCGGAAGCATCCGATGGTCAGATGGAAAATGGCAGAACAGGCAAGAGGTAAGAGTGGGAAGCAGGTTGTGTCGACGACGGCCTTGAGAACAATACATGCATATTTATAACAGCCCTTCTGAAGCTCTCAACATAAGAAAAACGTCTCCGGCATTGCTGTTGTTTTGAAACGAAAGGATGGGAGACATGTTCACGTCAACCAGGCGACAGCGTGACCTTGTTTTTTTTTTGTTTTTTTTTTGTGGTGTACAAGAGAGGGTTCTTTAAAATCCTATTTATTTAAGCAATAAACCAAATTAAATGATTTGTGTCAAATGCTGGATTCCATGTCTGATCCCACAGCCTTGCTTTTCCATTCTTCTCCCAACAGACAAATCTAGAAAATCTTATGACGCACGAGAGTGGCTTATTTTTCCAGCTGGGAGATGAGACGGGCTCTGAAGGGGAAGGGCCTGAGGGTGCGAGAGATTTTCCAGGGGACCAGAGCACCGAGGTCTGGCCTTGTGCACATAAACAATCCTCACCCCCACAGTTGCTTCATTATTTCTATTTGTGCTTCTGTCACTGTGGAACAGCTTCCCCCCTCATTCATTAAGTCTCTTTACTTTTTTTTTTTTTTTCTCTCTCCAGTGATGAGATCCCCCGTGTCCGTTTTCCACATACATTCATTTTAATAAATTCAGAAGGGAACAAATCCGACTGCAGGCAATAAATGAGGAGATGGTATGTTCGAAATCGGTCGGTTAAGAAGCCGGAGGGAACAGTGGAATTGCCATTTCCTCCTGACCAGAACCGCAGAGTCTTTACTGTCGATATAGTTCCAAGGAATTGGCCAGAAGACTGTTTCTATTTTTATACTTTGAGCTACAACTTTCTTTGGAGCGTCATTTTTCTGTCTGACGAAGACACCTTTCTTGTAAGACAGATGACGCAACGGTTGACAGCGACTCCATTTGTTCTAACAACCGGAGCCAAGATTAAAGATTCTAAGTCGCACCGTGCAACAGAGATACAGCCAATACCTTCCTGTTCCTCCAGATTCTACAGGATCTCACGGGAAATCAACAAATAATGCATTTGTGTAGCGCACAGCGGCCTCATGGCGAATAGGAACCTGAATCGGGGTTCACCCCACTAGAGTTGGAGATCCTTTTTGAGTGCAAGTGTGGGTTTCATACTTTGCTCTGGGTTGCCCAGATTCCTAGATCGACCCAAAACTGTTAAATATTTATTGATGAATCTTAAGTGAGTCCCCTGCAACTTACTCCCAGTAGTAAGTGGGGAAAAAAACCTTACAAAAATGTTTAAATATTCACAATATAATAACAATATGCATAAGATATGTATAGTAAGATCAGAACTGAATTCTGAGAAACATGTTGGTAATCTTGGAAAATATTAACAACAGTCCAGGCAACACAATTCTTAGCAATTTTTTATTGATTTATTTTCATTATCAGACTCAGCAACCAGAAATAGAGAAAATATTGTCAGCAAACTTACAACTGCAGTAAGGTTGAAGTCAATACGATTGTAATTCACCTTCTTTGTTTTGCGAATGCGACTGCATTACATTTTTTTTTTGGTTGTTAGTTTGACGATTAGTTTTGAAGGTTTGGCTTACCTCTATATAGGAACAGTATTTGCATCTCAACAAAAGACTTCTAAAGCATGAGACCAGGTGAAGTCATACTTGTTCTTTAACACAATATAATTGTCTATGAAGAGAACTATTTATGCAAGAAGACTGTAGAATTGATACTTAAAGCAAGCACTATTTAGACATCAAATTCATCTCTGTTTTTTTTAATATATTGATGACTGGTTTTCCAGTGTACGGAGTACGGTTTTCCAGCTATAATTCGAACGATCCTCCAGTGGAGACAATGTAATTCGCTGGGTGCTAGACAGGCCTGGAGCATGCTGGGAGCGACCTCACGGGTATCTATGTGCTCACCGAACTCATTCATGCTCACGTTTCGTCATGGCAGCAGTGAACGTCCCTACTGAAGAGTTTGGGGAGAGGAAACGGGAAACCGACCGACAAGCTCACGGAACAGAGTGAACTTAGGTGTGAACAACATTCACTCCCAGGCAAAAACCACTCAAAGGCCTAGAAGCTGGCATGGCCATGATTCCAATGGGCTTGAAAGTCAAGTGCACTGCAGTTCCACGGTGTGTTATCAAATGTGTGACATGCTCTCCATTATATTTACAAAGTGTAGCACAGATTTATTGAAATGTACAGCCAGTTTAATGCCATTACAGTGTTGATGCGCTGTCTAATCGGCACAAAGTAAGATCGTCCATCACAACTGTCGCTCTGCAGTTCCTGCAGACGCACCACTAACATATGAAGCAACATCTTTGACTTCACTACCCTCTTCCTCTGAGGTCTGTATCACCTGTGAACTGAAAATAAAATGTTTTGGTGGTCACTCTTTGATGACAATTTACATACTCATGATTAGAAATAAAGGCTGGGTGTGTAGAATATTAACTTTAAATAATTTGTTAATGAAATAAAGAGGGGAAAACAGGAAAATAAAGGCATGTTTAGAGTAAAATACGACAACAGCAAGCCGGCATGATATTGAAGCAAAATGAGATACAAGTCAAAGAAAAAAAAAATGAGAAAAAAATTAGAATGAAAAAAAACATGCATGTCATCCCCTAAAAACCTAAATAGATTTCTCCGTTTAGTGTTCAACAATCATTTCTCAGTAGGGACGTTGACAAACCTAAAGTATAGGAGCAATGTATGAAAATGTCTTGCTGCTGTGAGTGTACGACGGAATTCTCATCACTTCCTGTGCAAAACCTGGCAGAGCCATGAATCACAGTGATTGTTAATGCAAAATAAATGTCACTTGGGTAATGCTATTCAGAAAGAATATTTTATATCAATGACCTCCAGTGTAACGTGACAACATTTTACTTGAAGTATTCAATGACCCACACGTGGCTCTATACATACAGTACAGTACATGTACATTTTGGCATGTTTACTAGCTGTATCTCTAAATACAGTGAAGTGAACACATGAAATGTGATTGTCTTTTTATGATGTATTAAAGCAAATTAACATTTCAAGCTGATTAAGTGCTAAGAGTCAAGAGGTCAATCGGGTTATCGAGGGTCACCGCATGCAGCTCCATTAATGCAAAACAGCTCAGCCAGGAAGTGGTTTTCAGTGACGATGAAAATGTCAACTTCAAATGTAGAAATGTCACAGGGCCTCGTGTCATTCAGGTGACAGACACACAACACAAATGCATAAACGCTGAAATAATGTCAATATATTGGAGTCAAACTGAACATGAGACATTAGTTCCAGATCATTTACCTGTACACATTTTTGTGCAAATTATCTGAGAAGGTTTACATGAACTCAAAACTTTATTCAGACCACAACAAGGCTTAAACTAACATCAAAGAGTTACAACAAATGAGTCCTTCTTGAGGAATTGGGAAAATGACTAAAACGATGAATTGACATAAGAAAGTAACGTTCATGTTTTTGTCCCAGCAACCCTGATCCGGACTAAGCGGTGGTTAACTGAAGATGTACAGTACGTATCCTTTATCTTATGCATGACGCATATCTTGTGACCGCAGAAACACAGGGACATCGGTTCAGTTCTCCCTTCCCCCTGCCAGGACAATACCTTAGTCATCGTTACAAACACGGTCACTCGATACCACCTTCTGAGGTTGTGACGGCGTATCTATCCGGACCCAGTAGACTGTTACTAGGCCCAAACTGCCTCAGTCAGTGGGAGGAAAAGTGGGAGGAGATTAAAATAAAAACAAAATAAAAGTTAATGAACGTTGAGATTCCAAGATCATATTTAATTTAAGGTAGGGCCGACATTTTGTGCGGTGAGTTTTGAAACCTGAAAAAAAGGGCACCGTCAAAAAAATTTGGACTTCAGAAAATGCAATCGAATCGTTGTCCGTTGTGACCAAAATATGTCAATTTCTATTAAACATCACTTATAAAAACGTCAGCGCATATATTTCCCAAAGTACTCTGGGGTAGTAGTCGTAGCTGATGAGCTTGAGGTTGTAAATATTTTAAATTAAACACATTTTCCGGTGTCAAACTAAATTACCATGGCTGAAGGGGAATGCGTATACTTCAATGCACCTGGAGGTCAAGCAGCTGTTTGACTGCCTATCTGTGCGGCGTGGGTGGTGCCTTGCCAGGTCTGAAGCAAATTCTCAGAAGAACTGAAAGAATTGCCCCGTCAGATGCCAAAATACAAAACAGCTGAATATATGAGGCCTGTCTGTCTCATTTCTGCCCTGGAAATCCATCAAAAATACAATAACAGTGGAGTGCACAGTAGAGCTGATTCAGCAGCAGGTATTCAGCTCATTGTAAATATTAACAAAACGGTCAACTATGCTTTCATTGTAATGAGCTGTTCACTCAGACGTTGAGAGGCACACGGTCTCCAGAGAAGCCAGTCCAACACACGTGTTTCTCTTTAACCAAAATGAAACACGATCTGGAATCTAAATGCATTCCATGCAGTTGACACGCTGTTTGATGTTGACGGTGTACGTAACACTAATATATGAGTCAGTCCCTCCTGTTCCTCAGCAAACTCAGCATTCCTGCCTCAAGAACATCCTGAAAAAAAAGAAATAGTTGAAACATTCTCTACGCTCCAGGAAAATATCAGTCTCTCCATCTTATGGGTTATGTGTTAAATCCTCTCAGGAAACGAAATGTAAGCATACTGTACATGTCACCACCCACTATGAACTTAAATAAACGTTTGAGAGCACCAGGTCTCTATATAACACCCTCACCTCACTCTAAGTCAAAAGATACTTGGGCCAGGATCTCAGGTCCAACCTGGACAGGGCATGTCAAGCCTATTCTGACTGAGAAATATGGTGTCAAAATGTACGACGCAGAAAGATATATATCTCAAACCATCCATGTGCTGAACTCAGAACCTGGGATAGCAATTCAAACACAGCACAAAAACTAAATGTGAGGAAAAATTATCCTTTCCTATTTCAATAAAACCTGACATCATTTTGAAATCTGAGAGCGCCACCTTCTGAGGACTGTCCTTTGTTAACACAATATCATTGTCTATGACAGTCAGTCATTGCACAGGTGGGCTTGAGTGAGAAGCTGAGGTGGGCTCACGCCTATCTCCTCATCTGTGGAACCAGTATGGTTAGCATAACCTCACCCATGCATCCACAGCGTGATGTCTTCATAAGTGCTATACCTCATGATGCACCTGACTCCATCCTAAAGAGCCGAAGGTTTTTTAATTGTCCCCTCAGGATGACTCATAAACATGATGAATCTCTGACCTTTCGTCAAGCACCTTCATCATTTCCACCAGGAGACGTGTGGCTTGTGCGCTTCTTCCTGTGTCATTATTTATGTTCCTAAGAGGACAAACTGAGATTTTAATGACCTTGTGGCCTTTTCTCTGGACCAACTTAATGTTATCTTCTGACATCCTAACTGACATTAAAGATTTTCAGGACACAAACATGACTGGAGGAGCTTACATTTTCAAATTATGAGTTCAACGCCGTGCCAGGAAAGCTCGCGTCCTCAAGGGCACGCCGGCGGGATTGTCAACCTTTTTTTTTTTTTTTCCACCAGTGGAGCTAATTTGGCTGGGCGTCAGCAGAGAATGGCTGAGAGATAACCTTCATATCAGCAGCTGCTCTCTCATTAGTCCCCTTCAGTTTAGTAGCTGGCAGTGAGCTGTTACCTTTGAGCACGGCTGTTAAAATGCCAGGCCAACGTGAGTTAGTGGAAGCCAAAGGTCTTCTTGGAAGCAACGGATCAGCTCGCCTGTACGGTTTAATTAGAATCCCCCCGAAAAAAGTTCAGGAATTGTACTAAAATCCGACATAGAAATATGACCAGCCCTTCAAAATGTCAGCTTTTCCCTTTTTTATGGATCAAAAAAGTCCATCTCAGTAAGTCTGAATATAGTATAATGTGTCGTAGCTTACACCTTTATTACCCGTCTGTGTCATGTTTTTGCTTTAAGCTTCTCCGCTAGCTCAATCTATTACAATGAAAAGAGACTGCCAGATTTTCCGAGAACAGAGTCCAGAGTTGGCGATGAGGTTTAGCTAAATCTTAGCCTCCACAGGAGTGTAGAATGTCCAATGTTGTGTACCTCGGCCAGAGATCTCCGTTCCAGGCCGACTGATTTCTCGCATCAATGTTGGTCACACGCTGGTAAAAGGATTTCACTTTAACGCATTTCATACTGCCTATTCCAGGCAAACATCATGTTGCAACTGTTTAAATATCATTCTTTGGCATTCATCTGCTGATGACATGAGGATGAATTATTGTTGAAGTCGAGCAAAGATAAGAAAGTGGACACACACACACACACTATTTGTCCATTCCACGCTGTTTGCATTGGCAGAGCAATTTTTTGTGTAGCGGCAGAAGCATGTTTGCTGCAATTTTGACTGGTTGAATAAACTGGAAATGCACCCAATGTTATTGTTTGTGTGTTTTCAAAATAATTCTATTATTTTCTTCTAATCTGAAATACAATTGGTGTCATTAATCTTTAAATCAAGGGTGTCCAAAACGGCCCTCAAGGGCCACAGTGGTTGCAGTTTTTGTTCCATCTAGCAGACACACCTTCACCAGTCAGGTGCTGCCAGTTTCAGCTGACAGCTCATTGGTTAAACAGTGTGCGCTTGATGGGTTGGGACAAAAACCTGTGCCCCTTTCTGGAAGAGTTTGGACACCCCTGCTTTAAGTTAAAAGGCACTGAATATGACAGCAGGTGGCAGTAGTGTAACAACCCAGTAGAAGCAAGACGTAGTAGTTCGCAGTGGTACGGGATTTTCAGGGCAATGTGGAAAACAAACTTGTAATGGACACATCGTGAAAAAATTCATGGAAATATGCTCATAAACCTTTGACATATTTCCTATATATCCTTTCGATATAGTTCTTTTCATATTCCAGTCCAAACCTAGCACACAAAGGTCCCTTTCCCGGGATGTCTGAAAAGGATATTCAAGTCATTTTATCAGTAGCGTAGCTTCAAATGACGTCCTGACCTTGTCCATAGAAAAATAGTCATGAACACACGCAGGCCACGGCTAAATATATTGCTCTTTCATTATCCAAACTTGATACGCTCCGGTTTGTCCTCTTCTTTTGTCTCTTATTGACCTAAAATCCAATTACTTCTTTGGCTCAGAAATCATTTAGCACAGACACTAATGGTTGATCATTGACCAAAGACGTATTACAGGCAGGGAAAAAAAAAGGTTTTCAACTTAATCGCTTAATTGGATCTGAGGTCATTTGTTTAGAAACACTGTCCTTTGGTGTCTGGCACACAGTCAGATACAAAAGTAATGATTTGGCAGTGTCATTTTTAAAGTGACCTGCAACATTGTAATCTTTAACATCTTTTTTTTTTTTTTTCTTCTCAGGGTTAATTAAGCTGAATTGTTATCCAACGCTACCTTGGACCTCAACGCTAAAGAGTGGAGAATTCAAACTCCGACAAGAGGTGTGAAGCAGCATTGCGCTGCACACTAACCCTGCACTTATAGCTGTTATAAGAGGGTCAATGGCTGGAGTTCATTATAGGACTTGTAGTACTAGATGCTGGAGGACAGAACCCAGTAGACCTTCATATTATACATTAAGATGTTTCAATAAAACCACGCAGCTGATCTAGTCCCAGTAGTTTCGCAGTCGGGAACACCTAACCTGAGACTGAATCAAGACCGAGAAACTGTCCATGCCTGAGACCGCAGTGAATACAAACACATTAACCTATTGCTAAAGTTTTATTGAAATATGTTTGTTCATTTTAGAATTATTTTGTGACCTCCACGATTGGCAGAGAGAAGTATTGAATTAAGTGCCCTGTTGACACTTAGAGTCAGACGTTCCTAGCGATGGCCGGTGAGGCTTCACAAAACAGTGTCTTCATTTTTAGAAACATTTGGCTTCAATCTCACTGCCGCATATAATCATAAATCCCAGCAGCTCTGTCTTCATTGTTCTTGCCTAAAAATAAAAATGACAGCCCAAGTACAGCATGGCTGAGAACTGCGAGGATGTACTAGTGAGTCCTCATGGTGCAGTGACTCCCACTAGATGGCACTCTCTGCACTAAAATGGTTTGTTTCTAACCATAGCTTCGCATCACTTTTTAAACCGAGTGCACCAGCCATCTGCTGAGCTCAAAAAACAGTCACTGTTTCATGAAGCCTCACCAGCCCATCACCAGTTGAAACATAGACCCCTGTCAAATGAAGCATACATTGCTTGCTGCGTAGTTGCACCCTGAAATCTGGGCAACTGCTCGATCAAGTTTCTTAAAACTGCTAACCTTTGACTTAACCAACAATTTTTGGTACGTCCAAGCTTGACTGAGTCGGTGAAATAAATAAATAAACAAGCGCAGTTTCTAATAAAAGAATGAAATATTCATACTTTCATGTCTCTGTGTCACAGAACTCACTTAAAGAAGAAAGCAGGTCATGACAAAGAGTGAATAATTAACAGTATATTCACATGAAATTGCACTTAGCCTGTGCTGATCCATTAATAAAAAAACAGATCAGTACCAAATAACACTGCTTGGGTTACAAGGCTGAACTGCCGCAGACATATTAAAGGGAAGCTCCAGATATTCATTAAAAACCCCATCAGAATAAGGAAAACAGAGGCATTGTTACAGGGCTGACAGACAAACCTTTTGACTACCGCCACAAATAAATTATCGGGGTTGTCTTGGCCCAGTAAATGCTTTCGGATAAAAGACATTGCAAATCTTAAGACAAGCAATTATTTGGGATTTAAAAAAAAAAAAAAATGAAAAGAAATGTTCTCTTTAATGTCTCTTTACGCCATTGGGCAATAAGACACTCCAGTAATTAGACCGACATAATAGGAAAATTCTGTGAAAAACAATTTAACACCAGTTTAACAACAGCCACGCTAGTCGCTGCTGACAGAATTGGGGCAAACATTATAAAGAATTAATGGCATATGCCAACATGGGGCTATTTTCTGAGTCTGTCAGTGCATGTATTGGCTGTTGTAGCACACTATGAAATGACATGGTGGATAAATAGTGTGCAATAATTGCCACAGCTCACACACCATGAACTGTGTGAGACAGAGATAATGCTACCTGATCCTGGCTGGGACTCTTATCGCCACAATGAAGGTGCATTTCTGTCACTGGAGACTGCACATTGTGTGGGAGAGAAAATGGAGTGTGAGGTGCGTCGTTTCACATTTGAATTTGTGATAGATGTAATTCAGTCACTCGGGTGGAGGCCCGATAGACCAACAAATATACTGTACATCCTGTCATTGAGGCAGGATGAAAACACAGGCTCGGATCTTTGAATTTCGTTCAGCTGCAGACGCGTCCAAAGTCAATAAACCTAAAGCGCATTTTCAGTAAACAACAGAGTTTTGCTGCTCATGGGAGCAAATAAAGTTATGAAAATTGCTTTCACTTGTCGCCTATGAGACGTAGCACAATCATAACTCAATGTTAGCAAAATCAGGAGTTTGACTGACTTTTCCGACTCTGTGAATGTATGAAAAAATAAATAAATAAATTATAATAATTAATAATTACATAATTAATAAATAAATTAATAGATAAGCACAGGAAGTCAGAGCCAAAACCATGATAAACACATTTTTAGGCACTGTGTGTATTGTTTTGCACCAACGTTTTACCACAATATTGACTGTATCTTGGGGTTTGGAAGGAAACACACTTTAAACTGACCATTTTCAGCCATTTCCACAGCATATGCTGCCCCATATGTGGCTTAGTTGGACCAACAATATTCTTAAAAAATACTACATTAACTTGTCCAAGGTTTTACTGTTTTGTTGTTGGGTTTTTTTTCTATATTTTAGCAAAAACAATCCCAGAATTTCGATTACATTTTTCTCAATGTTGATAGTAAGATATTTTAGTGTTCTAAATTTGGATTTAAAAAAATTAAAAAAGACAGAAAATGTAAATATTTTAATATATATAGCATGTGTTTTGAACCTTTATATTTAAATTTTAATAGCTCAAAAATGTGTTGTGAAAGGGATGTGTCCTTTAATGTGTCCTTTGTGTGTGAAACGTTCTCATACCCTGAATGTTTTGGGTCAAGATAAACCCGTAGCCTCAGACATTTCACCTCTTACTGCAGTTTGTGCTGAGACAGCAATGATGATGACACGACTAGTCAACTCATGAACCCGCCTGTGACTAATTTAATGGTCAACTATGTTGACTAATAAGTGCAGCCTTAGTGCAGTGCTGCTTTTTGTCAAGAGGTAGCTGCAGTGCTGTGCAGTGCAACACATTCTTATTCCCAGGGTACCAAATAAGCACTTTTTGCATGTGGATTTACCAAAAGAAAGGTGTTGTTTAGCGTTAGGGTTAAGGCTTGCTGTGGCTGTCCTCTTGCTTGTTTCGTCAATGGAGTCACATGGTGTATATAGCACCTCAAATGATCATGCGCTTCAGCCACATAAGGTGCTATAAATACCAAGTGACATCAAATTCAAAGTCCAATTGAGCCCAATGCCTCATTTTGAAATGTTATGCAGCAGAAGAAGCGTACACCTACATGTCAATAAGCAGCGAGGAAGGCTGATTTCATCATCAGCACTGGCCGCAAAAGTCCAGTGGAAAAAAAGTTGCCAATTGACGCCTTGGATATGAGAACATGTTGCTCAGTGGTCAAGACACCTTTAAAAACAAACGCACAACATATAACAACTATCAAAATGTGTAGTCAATTGAACTTTTTTTTGAGTTGCAAAAGATTAGATAAGAAAGAATGATTAGCAAATACTCCAAACCAGCAGCGGAGATGAGCTGTTTGACAGTGGTCTGCTCTCTCCAAGTGATATTCTAGTTGTGTTGGCTTTTGATGTTTGTCATAGCATAACATAGGCTAAGCAATGCAAGCTCAGTTTTGCGCATGTAAACAGGATTCTAGGGTTTGCCACTCCAGGGCTAATCTCACAGCCTGTGGAAGGCTGAAATAGTGCTTTTCCCTCAGCCACGTCGTATATGTAAACACTTCTACTAAATCAATTTGCGTTTTTACATTCTGATTTTGATCGCTTGTGATGAATGCCTTGTCACTTTCCCTGTTATCACTGTCAGTTTTACTTGTTTATTCCCCGCTCTAATAGCAGAGGAGCCTTCTGAGGCAAGAGCAAATTTAACAACTAAAAAATGAATAACTTAAATGCAAATGTATCTCAGCAAGATCCAAAAACAATAAAAGATAGAAACAAAAAAAAAACAAAACAGGTTTATGTTGAATTGGTGACAGGGTATTGTTCACCTATTGGACAAATTGAATTTGTCTCATTTTTTTTCGTGCTCTCCTCAGTCAGTCCGATGCCACAGCAACAACCTCACCGCAGAAGACTGAACTCTAAATGTTTGATGCTTTGTGTCACCCTGACAACACACTGTGCACTGCAGTGAAACTTAGGAACTTTGAATGAATGTCATATTGCATGTGTTATAAATGAAAATAACGTTGTTTGTTATACTGAGACCAAGATCTGACTGACTGACACTTCATCGAAGGTGACCCAAGCAAAGTCAAAAAAATAAATTAATTAAAAAAATAAAAAATGTAATGCCTCGATAGTCAGGGTAGCATTCCGTTGATGGTCATTTACCACCCATCCACCCTCATCCGCACCAAATGCGGGCAACATCCACCAGCTCCGACCTGGGGGATCCCGAGGCGAGGAGATATAATCCTTCCAGCTGGCCTTGCCTGAAACACCTCCAATGGGAGGTGCCAAGGGAGCATCCCCAAGACATGCCGAACCTAAACTGACTCCTCTCAAAGCTGAGAAGAAGCAGCTCTACTCCGAGTCTCGCCCAAGTGAGGGAGCTCCTCACTTGGGCGAGACTACTACTTGAGCAGTGCGCAAAAGACAACATTGGTCAACATTGGAACAGATGGCTGGGTCAGGAGTGAGTCTTCCCCGCTCCCAAATTTTGTTGTTGTGGAGTGTGTAAATTGTCACAAATGTGTGTGTGTCTTTCTTTAAGAAGCCACTGTCAGGCTGACAGCACTGTCATGGTAACATCTACCTGGACATGAGTACACATATGCAAGATCATTGCTGGGTACAGAAGGAATTTCCCAGAATTAAGTCAACTTTTTTGAACTCCTTTCAAACACTTCCTGACTTGACTATATTCCAGTCACAGAGACTGACTGGAAAATACTGTAAATTTCATGGAGAAATGTAGAATCACGTGCTTCCATTACCGCAGTATTATCGTCAGGGCATTTATATCGATGACTTTACCTAACCTAATAATTGCCTTCCAAGCCTGGTGTAAAAAGACCAACATGCTTTTGAGCGGTTGTATCAAAGATACCCCGGCATTTCTGAACCCACTCCGAGCAACCGCCTCCACATTGCATTGTCAGAGGAGCACACTCAAAGGAGCTCTTGACTCCAGGTGTATCCATTTGTCACCAGCACACAACAATGCATCCGCAGTGACCTCGGAAACAAAAGCAGAGCAGATGGACTGAAGTGTCCTTGTGTTGACTCACCCCTGCACCATCTTCGTATTTGTACTGCCTCCAGTCACGGCCCGTGTCGCTGTAGAGCAGCATATAGCTGCTGACCCAGTCCCAGCTATCGAAACAACCTTGTGTGGCCACCGCCGTCACCTCCATTTGCTCCCGGAGGTCCACCTGGAGCCACGGCTCCTGGTCAGTCACCAGGGGAGACCACCCGCCTGCTCCTAAAGAAAGTAAAGAGGAAATCATACACAGGAGGGATCCATTAGATATTGATGCGGTCGATTGTTGCGGTTCACGCATCTTCACCCCTGCACTGCGATGTAAAAATAAACCTGTAAACACAGATGCCTTTCATGTTAGCGCACGACACAGCCCTAATTAATTACTGGAAGATATGTGACGCAGGCTATAATTAGCACGAACAAGAAACCCAGCGCCACATGCGACGCCTCATCTTCAATAGATATACACCATAGAATTGGACTTGGGAGAAGCCTATCTTTCACATCACTCAAAGAGCCGTGTAAAAACACGAACTTCAAAGGCCACGGCAAGTTATTAATTCGGGTGCCTTCGTCAAAATATGAAGTCAAATAATACGTCTGGGTACTGAACCTTGTGTGAAGCCGTTGAGTGAGACAATGAAGATCACAACAAACAGGTATTTTTCCTCTTAAATCTTAATTAGGTGCCACTTTTATTCACATCCAGTGGCAGCAATGACAGTATATTGTATTTTGCAAAGACAGATTCAGTCAAGTTAATACACTGAATGGTTGTAGCCATTGAAATGTGTCAAGGCTTCATGAAATTGAGAACGTGCAGCCTGTTTATGAAGCATCTCAAGAGAAAGAACCTCACATGTAGAGGAGGAATCAAACAAGAGACACAAAAGCAATCACCGGACAACATAAAGGTAAACAAAAAGGTTCTTTTTTTCTCATTACTTTGAGTTTGACTAGTGAGTTTCATTCCCTGCTCCTCTGGAAACTGTTACCATCATAGCGATTGTATTTTCATACAAAGCAGTAAACAGGGTGCTTGTTTTTGGCGCATCACAGTGCGCATGATCATGGTAAACATCATTTACAACACATATTGTTCTCCATTGTTACATGCAGTATTCAGTGCACTTTCACTTCTGGTGGACTGTTTCAACCGAATTAACGGTCCAAACCGTGAGTGGAACTGACACAGCCCAGGGGAATTTTGTTTTTGCAGATGGGGAGTAAAGGCACAACCAGCCATCAACAGGTGCTATTTGAAGGATTACAGTCAGGATACAGAAGCCTCTAATATGGCATGACTTTCTTTTGCTTTGTTAAATCAAATTGTGTGCACCATTCCTGTCAGCACCCGATACAGCCCAAAATTCCATGAAAAGAAAAAAAAAAAAAGAGTAGAATTTGGATCAAAGAGCAGCAGAGTTCTCTGTCAATTTATGGCTGTTTTCATTCTGCAGTACATTTTGCATATTTGCCAAGTCCTATGTTAACAATTTCTTCAGCTTTCAAATCTTTTCAAGTGTTTAATACATGCATATTTCACCTGCCACCTCACCAGGCATGGCAAGAATCCCTGTTTCAATGGAAATCAAATAGAAGAAAATAGTATCTCCTTCATCCAAATTAAGTGACAAAAGGAAACGTTTGAAGTTTGTGCGTGCATGTGCTCCATTATGTTAGATCAAATTAATATCTAACTGATGTCTATAATGGACTAAATTAGATGCTGCCACTCCCTATACGATACTATGGACCGGTCATAATTCTGCACCAACTTTCTGACTTGGCCTTATTTTACATGTCTCCCGTAACAAACATAAATGTAGGGCTGAAGACACTGATGTGACTGCAGAGAAAAGCTGATGTTATGTCTTTTAAAGACAGGGTCAGTGATTTTATAGTTAGCTGTTTTTAAAATTCCCATTTACGTTTACAGTTCCACTAGTCCTCAAAAGAGCAAGCGGTCTCCCATACCTTGCTGAACTGAAGCCTAACCAGCCCATCACGATTTTTGACTGAGGTTTTGCAGTGCATTAGAGCGCAAGTTACCACCTAATGCAACAACAGACCCAGGCAAAGTACAGCCTAAGGGCCACATGCATCCCTTTGCCTGTATTTGTGTGGCCCTCATGAAGTCAGCTTGAAACTATATAACAGATCTTAATTCCTACTCTTCCTCTCACTTTCATTTGCTTTATTTTCTGTACCATTTCTCGAATGATATGACCAGTAGTTTATTTGATCATTTTGTCTAAATCTAAATCCTATTTTTATATTTTCACCCTTCACTCATAAATATTTCGTCCTGGTGTTTGTACGCTCAAGAGGTAATATTCAGATCTTTATTAATTTACAATGAAAACCTTTAAATAAAGCAGAAATAAAGTTAAGCAACAACCCATTTTACAACCTGTGATCAAACATTTTGAAATCTGGGTTATGTTTTTATATACTTGGCCTTCTCTTCTTCGCTTCACCGGTCTTTTTAACGGCCCCTAACAACGGTCCCTGTATATAATGTGGCCCCATCGGAAAGAGTTGAGCAGAGGAAACTCACCAACCGATAATTTGTATATCTTTTAAATAATGAGCAACTAAGAATTTGCCATTTCCATTCACAAGTCATGTCATTAATGACAAGATAAATGACAGTGAGTATAGCAAGGACTTTCCAAATGAGCTTCTTTTTTTCGCTCGCTCTCCTTCGAGCTAAAATAAAAGCGAGCGGCTGAGGATGTTTACAAAACACCTCGCCTCTTGATTGAAGTCACCTCCTGATGAATTACTGAGCAGAAAACCTGTTTTTTAGACACTTCATAATAGTGGTTTCCACTCGTGAGAAGTGAAAAAAATGGATGGATGGATGGACAAATAGAAAGACAGACAGATTCATGTCAGTATGAAATTGAATAGTGTCTTCTTGTATGGCCCCGGTGACAGGTTGCAGGGCTCAACTTTGTTCCATCCAAGTACATGCCAACAACACATCACTTGTCAGGAAAATGCAAATGCTCCATGGTTTGCAAGAGAAGGGAAATGTAAAAGAGAGAGACAAAATGACAGGAGACAGGTACAAGGTCACTCCATGGCAACGAGTGCGACTCCCCTTGAGAATCCATTTCCATCTTTAATCATCTGAAGTGACTGAAAAAAACAACAGCGCTGGTAGCAGCTGGTCACTGCCATCGAGTGGTCTGGATCAGGAGCGTCCAAGCTGTGGCGCTTTCTGCGACACTCACCGTCTCGTTTGTTGAGCCTGGCATAGTGAGCGGCCGAGCCGACGGAGGACTGAGTGGAACTCTGAAAGGACGACTGGGGTAACGGGGACGCCAGAGGACTGTTGCAATTGTCTGTTGGAGAAAACAAACAAGAGGAAACACGGATCAGAAGCCCGCTCATGCATTTCAGAACAACTCACAGGATGTATCTGAATACAGAAGTATAGATTTTTACACCAGATATTCACTCATGTACTCAGCAATTAAGGCAGAGAATTTAAGAAAATGCTGCGTCAGAGTTCTTGTTATACGTGTAATTACAGTGAGATAGGAATAATTCGCGTCCGTGTAAACCAAAGCACGACGATCAATAACTCATTATTTTTAAAGATGTTCACCGTGCACTGACATATTGAATCTCCAGGTTGCTACAAATAAGAAATCCTGAAAAGTAGCACAGTCCAATTTGAAGGAATAACATCTGTTAATTGAAAGCCACGGAGTGAAAAATTGTAATTTTCTGTTGGTCATGTCATGTCAAGTGTGACAAGCAATGATTCATACGCTTTAATACGACTTCATCAGCATGACAAGTCATCATCTCATCGGTAGAACCATGTGGCACCATTGGATTAGCCATATCCAAGATCTGAAAACGTCATGTTGCCCTTGCTTTTAGAGATATTTCAGGCCGACATTGCAATTCATTACAAAGTCAAATGATCAGGTTTTATGTATATATGATGCAATGAATCTGAATCTAATGTCTTGGTCCTTCCATCTAAGTGAGGGACCCACTTTATTAAATTTGTCAACCAGATCTCCAGATATTAAGTATCATAAATGTCGTCAACATTGTAATTACTAAGATGGTACACCGCAGGATTGCATTCAGCAGATGCCAGCCACGACATTCATTGTGCGTACAACATGGCTGCAACAACGGACGTCAAGGAAAAAGCTCTTGGCTATGCTATGCTAATCTCACAATTTCATATAAACAAAGAGCTTTGCGACGCCGAACTGAACCTTCCGTGATGCTTGTTGACATGTAGGCGATTCAAAGGTGTCGATACAAATATACACACTTTTCTTTTTACATGACATGGTGCCCCTGTGACAGGATATGCCGTGGAGTGCGACCCGAGTTTAACTGGAAACCCTAATGTGTCGCGGATGCACAGTCCACTTGAAAACAGTCATTGCTTTACACGTTAGGAGTGAGAATATGTCAATTTTGCATAATGTGTATGTGAATGTGTGTCCGTGTTTTACCTCCACTAAACATTGCGTGATTGTCATCTCATTATATGTCTTTAGAAAAATGAATAACTTTCAATGCAATTTTGACGAAATAACTGGACAAGAAATTGATTTGGGTTATAAAAAGGCACTACTTTCCATGCTTTGAGTTAAGTCCTTGGAAGGTGAAGTCCTTCTCGATAGACTATAAATTGCTTCATGTAGCCAAAATGGAGGGATTGCCGTCGGAATTTCATGTTTTTCGGCTTTCGCTAGCACTAATTTTGCAGTGATAGGCAGTTGAGGCATCATGAAACACTGTCTTTATTTTCAGAGCCCACTAGATGGCACTCTTTGCTGTAAAGCATTTGTCTTCAAGCAACAATTTCAATGAAACCATACATTATTTAACTGAGTTCCACTTTTTTAGCTTTGAAAATGAGGACACTGTTTCATGAAGCCTCGCAAGCCCATCACTAGAAATCCGAAAGACATGACTTAAAATCTCATGACAAAAACAAACTAGATGCATCCTCATTCCAATCATGTTTAAAATCGGAAACTTGTGCCCTTTAAGTGAGGCCAAAAGGCCTCAAAAATAATCGTTGATGATAATCGAAAATGAGGGATTCTAGCTGAAGAGTCAGTATGGCGGACGTGTGTGTACCTGGAATAGAGATGTTCTGCGAGAGAACAATCACAGCCCTATTTTACAAATTCAAAGAGCAATGAACAGGCAGCGATATGGATACAACTGCAAACAACTTGATCTGCCCTCAAAGACGCACAACTCTCACCCGACCACTAATTCTTGTCGGTCACACTGTTATTAATGTGCAACGAATTTGCTTCCATGAACCACCAGAGAAGTCCGCTTAGCCTTTAATTGTACTGTTTAAGTTCGGAAGCCCGGATTAAACAGTATTGACCTGTCACTTTTAAAACCTGAATCGGGTCAAAAAGCACAGGTTCCACTCTTACCCAACACTCAGACACTTCACACAGTTGATTAACCCGAGCGGTGACCCTTTTCCGTGAGAAAGAAACAGTTCTTTATGTGTGGACGTGTGTGTGTTTAATCCGGCGCCTCAGACATGACATTACATGGAGCCATGCAACAGGCAGCGGGAGATTTAGAGTCCAACCATCTAAACCTGCCAATCTCCCTCTGATCCGCCATCTCTGCCAAAAAATGCCCGGTATTTCCAGCAGCAGCAGCAGCAGCAGCAGCCAGTGAGCTATTTAGCTTCGCTGGCTGCTGCTGCATTCAGGCCTGAATGTGAGAATATAATGAAAACTGGCAGCAGCCTGATTACAATTATTCGCCTCCATCACCGAGCAGTTCACTCCTCTAAGTGTTAGATGACTTTTGCTCAAGGATGTGAAAAGACTTATTCTTCTTCAAGTACAGACGCATTCCAAGCACATCTGGAGTGGTAATTGGCCATCCGTCTGGCCAACAAACAGCACAACAGCGCTGACAGCATGTGCTGCCGACTCGCCTCCGCCTTCCCACTGAATTACAGCTGACCTGCTTCGATTGCTCTCAGATCACTTGCCAAGAGATTTTCCTAATCCCGATTTCAAGTGTGACGAAAGTGGATCACGCTGTCTTGTCCGAGACTCAAATTGTTAGCTGAGCCGTACTGTGGTTGCAGATGTTCATCAGGGAAATGAGAGCACTGGCATGCCAACGTCGCACAACTGGGGTTATTATGCAAGCATGGGGTTCTTAATCTGTCAAAGTATCCCAAATCCCACTTTTGATCCCAAATGAATAAATCTGACTCTTCTTATTTCTCCTCATACTTCCATCCCTCCCTACAAGATCCCTGCAGTTCAAGAGTGTACTGAGCTAAAGTTGATGAAGAAAAGTGGAGAGTTCTTAAAGTCCCACGAAAGACTACTTTGCTTTATTTTACATAAGATGCTTTCCAAAGAAAAAGAAAAAAACAGCCTCGAGTTTTCGCAAGATCAGCAATATGTTCACCGCTATGAAGAGAAACCTCCTGATACAAGACAATGTTTGTGTCTTCCAGCGTCTTGGACTTTATTCTAGCCTTCAGGAAGTGCAGCTACGCTTTGTATTTTATCACACTCCGCCATTGCCCAAGGAACAACTGTTTGCTAAGTCAAGTTTGTAAAAAGCCAATTGGGTGTCAAAAGTTACAAAAATACGTGAATAGATGGGGAAGTGAACCACTACTGAAAGAGCTTAAGACAGTGCTTGGTACAGTATAACAAAAGATATAATAGAGGTTGGCGTATTCATATACTAAAGACAAAATGAAAAAAAAGAAAAGCTATATATATAATAATAAAATCCCAGTTGCATTTGCTTGCGGTTCACGTCCTACGAACGCAGTTGCCAGATGGGGTCGAGCACGTCCTCCAGTAGAATTCACCAGTAACATCTCCAAAGATCACTGTATATTATTAAGCAATAGCATGCAGCGCAATAGGCTTATTACCTTGTCGGACACAAAATGCCACTATAGCCACAAGCAAGCTTCTTTACTAAACACAATACGTCCAAATCTGTTGATGTAAAAATATTAAAAGCACTTTATCAGGACAGGACGCATGAGCGTCGGTCAGAAGATTGTAATTTTGTTGCAATGAATTTGCAATTTAGTGTGTTGGTGTGTGTAACATAGTGTTTTCTGGGAGCTGAAAATGAATACATTTACCTCCCACTATTTGACTAAGCGACATTTTGCACACGTAGCAATAGCTCTTTTTTGTGAAAAAATGTTCCAAAATCAAGCGCTATTGAGCACACTGTTACGCCACTATATACATAGAATTCAGTTCTTAAAAAAAAATTGCTTTATTTTACATGAAATGCTTTCCAAAGGAAAAAAAAAAACAGCCTTGTGTTTTCGGAAGATGAGCAATATATTTACCACTATGAAGAGTAACCTCCTGATACATCACAATATTTGTGTCTTCCAGCGTGTTGGACTTTATTCTAGCCATCAGGAAGTGCAGCTACGCTTTGTACTTTATTACACTCCGAGGAACAACTGTTTGCTAAGTCAAAGTATTTTGATAAACCAATTGGGTGCCAAAGTTACAAAAATGCGACGGACATCATCATGGTATTCATACATATGCCAGATGCAAATATGGAGCCTGATATAGTTACTGCTGAGTTTTGACTAAGCGACATTTTGCATATGTAGAAATAGCTCTTTTTTTGTGAAAAATGTTTCAAAATCATGCGCAATTGAGCACACTGTGACGCCACTGTATACATAGAATTCAGTTGTTTAAAAAATAAATATATATATATAAAAATGTACATCATATATGAACATGATGTACATTTTCATCCCCCAATATTATTTTGGGGTAGTTAGTGGTCCAGCATTGTGGGTTCATGAGCTTGTGTCACTCCAAACACGCCTCTCATCTTTTGCCACAATCTCTGAGCTACACTTTAACACGTACAACCAAACGTGGACACAGACAATAATTTCATCCTCCGTGCAAAACTTCAAACAGCGACCGCTAATGAATCCAAGTAAACAGGGATCGGATCGGAGTCTCCCCCTGTTGTGTAAATGTCAGGATTCAGAGCAGAGGCTGTCAGTCGCTCCTTCAAGACTGGATGATTATGCTGCCTCCCCTTCCACAGCAGACCCCAGGAAACAAACATCCCACGGTTTTGTTTTACATACACTCTCATATTTACTGGGGAGCCATAAATCTCAGACTGGGACTGTAAATGCACAGGAAGTTGAGTGATGCTCTTGTTGTTTACAGCTCCGCAGATGTGGTGTTCTGCCAAATGGCTGCTTGTCAGTCACGGAGACTCAGGGAGACTTATGGATGAAGCTTGATTTATCTGCAAATCTGCTCCTTGGCCTGCAGGGATAAATGAAAAATCCTCTGATGTTGACTCTTGATGCGCTCATCCGCATAAACCTTGCATCTAAATTAACCCACATGCACTTTCAGACAATTGAGACGACTGTGTGGTCAAATCATGACAAGGATAAGTTACATCACAAGTGCCACAATTTATATTTAAATTGGAAAAAGTATGTATTTTAAATATCCTGTAATGTATATGTATATATATATATATATATATACACAAAAAGCAAATATTGAGGTCAACAAAAAGGACAGCTCTTAAAATGAAATAGAGTTTCAAAACACTATTATGCATAAGCTTGCATTGACCCAGTCCATCATACAAATATTGGCATTATCGTGCCATCCCAAGGTATTTCAGACACCATAACACTGAAGTCCATGCTCCATAAATCCAGATTAAGAGTGAATTCCCATATTTTGTGACTGATTTATTAGTGTCTTCTCCAAGGGTTAACCACTTAATCCAGATTAGTTCAAATAATCCACCGTTTAATCTGCCCAGACTCTTTATCTCCAGATAGTACCTTAATCACTATAATATCATAATGGTATACTCATATTTTCTCCTAACAATATGTCAAACATCCTTCACTGTTTTTTTTTATATATATACATGTCTGACCAAATAGGCAGATGAATTGAACAAATTGGAATTGAATTGCAACAGAAAAAGAAGTGTTTTTGTGACGTATTATTGTCATAATGGAGTTAAAAATGAGGTCTTCCACATCACATTTAAATTGCAACTTTGTGGATGGATTTAGCGATCTTCCATCCCGTCCTCAGAAGTATCAAATCTTTTAATAGTATGTGCATTAAAGACAGGAATCGCTGGCCTGCGTACACTGCGGCGACTGAGTTAAAGTGGAATTCAGAAGGTCAGTTTAATTCGGTTATCTTATTTGACTATTTGTCGATCATTGTGACGCACTGTATTTTATTTTTCACACAGTGAACCCTCATGTCAGATCTCCATAGCAACCCGTCAAATAACCAACTGCTGTTTAGCTGTGACTTTGCTTCAGTCTTCACATGAATGCTGTAAACATTGCATTGACAGAACCCAATTATTTGGCCTTAGAATGCGGTTGGTTTTGCTCGATTTGAATGAATATGAATGCTGTAGACAAGATGTACACTCACATTAGTTGGTGTTACAAGTGTTTCATTTCCAAATTACATCATTATTCTGAGTGTCGTTTGGATTTTTCAGGGAACAAAGAAAAAAAAGAAATGACATCATGCTGAACCGAATTAGACTCAGCCTCGCAGCCTTTGGAACAAAGCAAAAACTGTAATCTCTGCCACAACACACTCCTCTTTTTACTTTCACTTCATAGATCGTGTAATAAAATTAAGTAAAGCGGAAAAGACAGACACAGAAAGCCTTGCTCGTGCGTTTGGCGAAGCGCGCCTTCTTAAGCGGAATAAAAATAAAAGCCAAATCCCACGAAAACACACACCAGTCTTGATAAATCCTTCTATTTAATCGAATCGCAGGACATGCGCAAACACTTGGGTTTGACAAATCGCCAGAGAGATTTCCTAAAAATAGAAGCGGCAATAGGGATCAGGTAGTAGGTTTCTCATCTTGGCCTCATCATCTTCAGCAAGTGGATAACGCTCGGGTGTTTAATGTTACAGCAGCGCAGCCGGAGTGAAATGAATACACACCGCTTCAAGCCAAGCTGCAGATCTGTGCGTCATTGAATTCTGTCGCAAATGAAAGATCAGCAATATCGCAGCCCAACTTCTTGAACTGTATTTTAACTATTCAAACACCAGTTTTAGTGTGTGAGAACAGCGCAGATTTAAATAATACAAAAGACGCCACATTTATTTAAGCGATATTTTTAATCATTAGAGATTATTATTTTAATGAAGGCGCAGCCTTTTGAAAATATTCAGCGATGAATTATATGTAAATGAATCATTTGAATAACTTTTATGTTATCTGCGCTTGTGTTCTTGCACATTAATTGCTTTTCAGCCAGAGTGGTTGTTTGTTTCTGTGGCACTTCAGGGCAGAAGCTCGAGCCGCGAAGTCGAAGATAGACTCTCACATGAAATATACATGATAAAGTAGCTTAAATTATACTTTAAATGTTTCACATTAATCTCAGGTTCGTCGTTTTTTTTCTGTCCCACATTCCTGCAAAGACTCTTTCGTTGTTTTTCAGTTCTTCATCATGAAGATTTAATAAGTCTTTTCTTCATCTAAATTTGGTTTGCAATCACATACTTCAGTGGACTGTTTTTCCACTGGTAACACACAATACACACTGCTTACACATGACTTCATCTCAACTTGAATTTCACTATAGCAAATACATCAAGAGGTACAGAAAAAAAGTGTAGTTTTCTCCCCATGTAGCTTCATATTGTGGTCATTGTTTTGGCTCGCAATGTTAAAAATGCATGCCCAGCAACCCTCAAACCATCTGAGAAGTGGCGTCTTCCAAAATGGCATGACAAGCAAATATAGTATTTGTTCCTGAAGGACTCATATCCCACACTTCTCCAAGGCAACCCTCGGTGGGTCAAAGCCCATTCATAGCTTCCAAAAGAATATATTTGAGACAAGTGAATCGATAGTCCGATATGGCTTTATGAACTTAAACAGAATCACCATGTGCTCAAGGATAGCCATGGTCGATGAGGCATCATGAAACAGTGCCCTCATTTTCAGAGCTCAGTAAGTGGCACTCTTGATGCCAAATCACTTGGGGCAAATGATGCAAGGTTTCACTGAAATAGTTGCTAAATGTCCACATTTTCAAAGCCGACTTGATGGCTCTGAAAGTGAGCGCACTGTTTCACGAAGCCTCATCCTAACCACAGAACCATAGAATAGTAAACTAAGTTTACAGGAAATATAGTGACAAATATCTTCATGACTTCTGTAGTCTTATTTTTAACCAGCCATGGGCTGGTGAGGCTTCATGAAACAGTGCCCTTGTTTTTGGAGTTTAAAAATATTGCAAGGTTTCATTGAAATGGTTATTGAAAACCATGTATTTAATTCCAGAGAGTGCCATCTGGTGGGCAGGGTCTCATGAAGCTTCACCAGCACATCACTATTTTTAACTGTCTCATATTTTAAAATATGAAGAGCAGATAATTCTTCAGTTTAGCCTGGACAAAACCAAGGTTTTAATCATCGGCTCAGTAGCTTTGAGAGAGAAGCTCAAATCACCGCCATTCAACCTCAGCAAACAAGTGAGAATTCTTGGAATAATATTCAGCTCTGATTTGGCTTTGAGCGGTGCAGCATACACATAACCGAAACGGCTTTTATCCATCAGAGGAACGCTTCATGCAGAGCGCATGCCGAGTCACAGGCATTTCTCTATTGAGCGAAACGCAGAGACATTTGTTCGCACTTTTATCTCTTCTAGAAGGGATGATTGCAACAGTCTTCACTGTTGACTGTATCGTGGCAATTTTAAAGCCTCTGCATGGTGTCATGTGTGTTTCAGACTCAGTTTTAAGGTCCAATAATATTCTTTGTGTTCATTATTTTGCTGACTTACACTCGAGCAGCAACCCTGGATCAACGGGCCATTGTTAATACAGCCCAGTGTCACTGTGAAAATATACAAAGGAGATTATTTTAGGATTGAGATTATTGTGTGTGCCTGGTACACAGGCACAAAACTCTGTTCTGCTATGTTCTTTAAATTGTATTATTTTAGCTCACTTTCATAAATCAAATAAATATGAAAACTTGTGTTTTTCTTCCACACATTAGGATTATTTTATTCCGCCTATCCCCCTCTCATGGGAGTGTGTGCATTTTTTTTCTCCTTCTCAAACAAACACAAAATCCATCAACTTTTTCCATTTTCAAAAACTAATTGTTATGTATGAAGATGTCAAATTTACATAGCTCAAGGCAGAGTCTAAAATTACTCAAAGTATCAGAGGCACATTTAAAAAAAAATGTAATTCGTTGAAACACTGGCTGTTTTACTTGACTGGAGCCACAAATGACTAATATCTACGATTATGAGAACACTTGGAGGCAAAGGGAGATGTCTTGGATGACTACAGAATATAAAGCAGCTATCCAACACACCGCAACCGATACTAAAGATGTTCTCACACTCTCAGTCCACAAGTACGTGAGGTAAGCAGAGAGCCTTTGGTCTGCAGATACATGGATTTACGCCCAACTAAAAAGCACTTAGCATCACTCAATATCATGTCACACAAGACAGGCACATTACAGCAACAAATCCATATCTATATATAAACTGATCATAACAGAAAAAAATAACAATAGCGACACTGATGGTCCATTCACATGCCCATCTCAGGGATGTCAGATATATTCATTTATTTTCTCCAATAAAACTGGCCCTTTACAAATATATTCTTCCATCATGGCTGCAGGTTAGTCGACCAACAGACTTCCACGTTTATTTTATTTTATTTTTTTTCAACTACTTTAACTGTTTTTGTATGCTTAACCAAGACCAGGTTGCAGGGGCAGCAGCTGAGGCAAAGAGACCATGGCTTTCCTCTCCACTGAAACGATACTAAGGTCATCAGGGGATGGTAAGGAAGAGACATGCCTTGAGTTTTGCACATCAAAGTAATAGGACATGCCAGAAGTGTCTTTCCGAGGAGATGTTCATAAAATAAATCGCCATAAGCAGGTGGAGACACTGAGAAGTAGCAGTTCCACCACAGTGTTCTCTCCAGCACGGAGGCAGAGCCAAAAATCCTTTGAGGATCCTTTCCAAGATATCCAAATGACTAGACTAGGGGTAGGAACTAGTGATGGGCTGGTGAGGCTTCACGAAACAGTGTCTTAGTTCTCAGGGGCCAGATGGTGGTGAAAAATGACAGCACAGTTTCATGAAGCTTCACCAGCCCATCACTGGTAAGTAGTGATGGGCGACATGGACAAAAAAAAGTTTTTCGCGATAAATGTTGTCATTTCGACAACTATCACGATAAATACATTTTCATTCTATTCGATGTGTTGGACATGACAGTCTCTCTTGAAACTGTTGAATGTTTCACGTCTCTGGTAGAACCCGCTGGTGTCTGACAGACTGCTCTGCCAGCTTTATTTAGGGGTTAAATTGAGCTGTCTGTCTGGTATATCTCATGTCTCTGAACAGTTGACTTGAACTATGGACACGTCTGGACACATTTCCAAGATGCTATTGATGAAATATTAGAAATAATGTGAATAAATGGTCATTTACTCAAATTCTATTCTTGAAACTATTATACAAACTGTAAGACAAACCGTTTTTTATCTTGTGTGATGTAAAACCCTTTCACAATTCTCTCTCCTTTTGGCCACTTTAGAATTTGCTGATGATCCCTAACTGATGCCAGATCGTAACATTAGCGCTGTTTGTCAGAGTGTGTCAGTGTGAGATCAGTGAACCCGAATGGGGTCGCAGAAGAGGACGCCGCCACCGCTGCCAATACCAGAGCGGATGTCCATCTATCCAACTATTTTCACCAAGGTGTTTGTCCGAGGCACCAGTGGAGCCGGAGACCTTCATGTGTTGATATGAACCAAGGCAGACAACCGCGTCAGAGAATCTATGAGGTCCACCCTATCTAACAAAATAAACACGTCGTCGGCCAATGTCATTATCAAAGTTTCCCTGTATTAAAAATACGTTTCAAACTACGATCGTGAACCCAAGTCCACCCCACTCTCCACAACTGTCACACGCCGGTGTCGGCTATCAAACGCTGCAGAGCTGGAGAGCGTGGCGCATAGTCACGGTCTCGTCATGTTCACGTATGCAGGTCCAGTGATCCAGCGAGTGCCGCGTGTTTATAGAATTTATGGTGATATGCAGAATTGTCATTGTGGTGATTGTGTTTGGCGGTGTATTGTGTACAATAAGTTATCGCCCATCCCTACTGGTAAAAACCTCACCTATCTGTCCCGCCCTTACACTCAACCACGACTGAGTACGATGGTCATTGACTAAGATCTGATCCCCCACACAATAAATCTCCTCAAGATGGGTTGAGCTTAACTTGCAGAATTCACGAGTATAAGTTAGATTTTGACAGGAAATTTAGATTAATTTCATTCGAGATATTTGCACTACAAACGCAGTTCTGTTGTCACCATTTGAAGTAGTTGTGCATCCATACACATCGAATGTCAAAGGCGGCTCTACCAAATCTGGGACTGCACATCAGTGGTCTCCCACTCTGAGGGGCATGTTCTGTGGTTTAATGGTGTTAATCCCAGTAGAGATCAGGCTCGAGGGATTAGTCCTGTAGGGCAACAGACAATTGCTGAAATCAACTCTTGTGGCCGTTTAAGGTTTCCATGCTTGCTTTTTGAAGGTGGAAGTAAAGGTCACTGGTAGCACTGCACCTGAAGCCTCAGCACTTGCTGCAAATCTTAAGCCTCCAAAAAAAAAAAAAAAAAAAAAAAAAACTGCCTTGGATGGTTCAAGTGGAAGGAAGGAAGTATATAACAAAAGAAAAAGGAAAGAAAAAAAGTACACAAGTAGTAGCTTCTCACATGGTGACATTAACAATTCATTTTATGGGCTGTGTTCAGGTTTTACACAGCATTATCGTCATGATGTCTTCAGCCTCTGCATGCACGTGCAACATTCCCTAAAGTCACAGTTTCAGTGAGTCTTAAAATTAAACCCAGAGTCCTCCACGTTAGAGTCAAGGAGAGTGGGCAATAAAAAATTAACTACCAGATAAAGCTGTCCCATCTTTTTTTTTTTTTTTTGGTCACAGTCCAATTGAAAGCAAAAGAAATGCCTTCAGAAGCATTCAAGCCTTAACTCACTGTTTACTATACTTCTATTAGTGCTCTTAGGTCACGACTCCCTAACAAGAGGAAGCATGTATCGTGGGTTTGGAAGCGGAAACATGTTTTCTTCATATGAGTGTTCTGTAGCTTCCACTGAACATCGTTGCATGTTTGTACTGTAGAGCTCAAATGCGCTAAAGGCGGGATCAAAATAGCCTGATGATCGGCAGCAACATCAGAGATAATGTAAATGCATTTTCAAACACGGTTCAGCACACTTTAATGCTCTTATCGTTTGATGCAATACAATACATCAGTTCAAAATAATGCTAAGTGCAGTCAATAAAAGGATATGGCGGGAATGATACCACAAGATATGAAGTGACAGACTTGCCGAAAATTGAATAGTTCAATGATGATGATGCAAATTGCTGGCCACTTGTTTTACAAAACGGGTGCAGTCATTCGACATCTGTTTACAGAAGCATTTTACTCAAAGCTTAGTGTGTTTATTAAAGTCCAGGCATCTGACTGACTTTAAGGGGCTCTATTGTGTATTCTTTTATTCCAACAGTGGAACCGAACACACTCACACAGTCGTTTTGCATCACAATTATAAGTTCAATATTTGTATTTTAAAACATATACACAAAAATATATGAAACATATAAGTTTGCATGATGGCTGTTTCGCTCAAAAAATGGTTCACAAAAGTGGTTGATGTGCCAGTGGAGATGTATGCTAAGCACGTGCCCAGTTGATCACATCTAGCTAGATAACACACACGGAGTAGGTGGCATGCGCAACCATTTGTGGCAGTTGTTGGTAGTGAATATATCTGATTTCCATGTGTCTAAGGCTCTTGATGACGTTACAATATTCGGTTTCTCATTGGGATTTTTAGCATTTTCGTTGTTAAACCACGCATAAAAATGACATCGAAAATACAACATCACGCAATGCCAGGTCACAGTCCTCAAAACAATACAAAGCGGTCATTGCTGATGGTGGACTAGTGAGGCATTTTAAAAGCTCATTAAATGGCGCTCTCTGCTCTTAAATCTTTGGTTTCAGTTGACGGTTTCACGCAGATATACACTGCCTGGCCAAAAAAAAAGTCGCCACCAAAAAAAAAAAAGGGTCATACACTCTAATATTTCGTTCGACCGGCTTTAGCATTTGCTGTGGCATTGTTTCGAGAAGCTTCTGCAATGTCACAAGATTTATTTCCATCCAGTGTTGCATTAATTCCTCACCAAGACCTTGCATTGATGATGGTAGAGTCTGACCACTGCGTAAAGCCTTCTCCAGCACATCCCAAAGATTCTCAATGGGGTGAAGGTCTGGACTCTGTGGTGGCCACTCCATGTGTGGAAATGATGTCTCATGCTCCCTGAACCAGTCTTTCACAATTTGAGCCCGATGAAACCTGGCATTGTCATCTTGGAATATGACCGTGCCATCAGGGAAGGAAAAATCCATCGATGGAATAACCAGTATATTCAGGTAGTCAGCCGAGCTCTTTGAGCACGTAATGTTGCTGGAGCTAGACCTGAGCAACTGCAGCAACCCCAGATCCAGGATCCAGGTGGTGACTTTTTTTTTTTGGCCAGGCAGTGTATAATGAGCCTTACTCTTGTGCTTGGTTCCCAATAACCTTGGTGCATAACCCGCATGGTACGCATGAAATGCAAACATGTTTCTAAACACATTGGCAGTGTTGCTGTCTGGTGTTGCCTGTCGTAGCTTCCTTGTAATGAACAGTTCTGACTGTAATTGAATCAATTCATGCCTTCAGATCGCTGCACAACGAGGCTGAATGAGTCTGATTTTCTTGACCGCAACCTGAGGTTAGCCATTTATCTCCACAGTCATCAACTACCTAGTAATTACAGCACCGCCGAACGGCCCAGAGCCGATTATTAAAAGATAAGAAACACAAGGTTATTGGCCACTCATAAACATACAAAACCCTCCGCCTTTCCTTCCAACCATCGTCGGTAATTGACATTGTTATGTGCCTATTATGAGAACACCGTGGGGCGATGCGAAACCTGCGATCCATACAACCTTTATCAGAGATAAAACCAGTGTGTTGGAGGCTGCAGTTGAGTCCGACCGCAGCATCAATAATATCAAAGGCTACCGTGATAGTATCAGGTAGCAGAGTGGCCTCAGACCTCTGCGTTGTATTGATAAAGTCTCGTATGATTTCTTACTCTGGCTAACAGGCTGGGAGGCTCCATGACCTCTGCTTGGCCCGCCACGACTGGATCTGAGGTATCAGTTGACAATTAGTCCCAAACACTGGCTGGATTCAAGGAAGCACACATCGATACATGTGATTGGGAAACACGCTCCTGTAGCACTTCATTTCTCTGAACACGACAAGAATCCCAACCTAGAGGGAGCACGGAGCGCTTACAGGAAGGCTCCCGGATCCTTGACTGAGCTATCGACAGCTTTAGCGACAACGCACATCTCATCTACCGAACATAAATTATTCACCAAAGTCTCCCATGGATTTGTGTTTTTTGATGAATTGCAGGAATTTGAGGAGCAATGCAATTAAACAGTCTCATGGAAACAATGCGCTGAGAGAGAAGCGATGTGTTAATTGGCGAAAGATGCCGCGGACAATATCATTACGAAGCAGAAATATGAAAGCGTGTTATTCTCTTAATTAGCAAAACAGCATTTTAATTTGAAACCGCCCATAGAAACCATTTATGCAGCGCTTTAAATTCTTCTTTGATGTCTACATTCAGAGTACAAGACTTAGTAAAGAGCCAATTACTTGCAACTCAATTCATCTTACCCCGATTCTATAGTCGCCATTTTACATTTGTTTAAAAATGCCCTGCATCGCTGCGCTGATGTATATCTCAAACAGCAACACAATGTAGCCGATTCTAACAGATGTACCATGAGACTGTCTCAGGAACTGGACCACACAGTTTATAGTCTCAGATTTAAACCCCCTATTTCAACCACTCTTTAGTTCGATCAGAACAATCGTCCCCCACTGAGTATGCGTTCGCACCAACAAAAGAGAGGTGTCAACGCTGCACAACAAGAGGGATGAGCCAGACACAACAAACTTATTATAGTGAGTGAGGAGGCAGCAGTGTGTAAGATCTATGCACTGCTGCAAAGTGTCTCCAAAATCCTGAAGAACCATTTTGTGTTGAAATACTGCCAAAAAAAAAAAAAAAAAGTTTGGTTGAAGGTCACAGCCATACGTACAAGTAACATCTGACTTACGACCGGGATTGGTTCCGACCAACCGGTCGTAAGTGAGAATGACGTAAGTCGAATGCCATTCCAAATAGCCGACGCAAGGGTTATAGGTGCTACTGTAGTGGTAGATCACTGTGTGAGAGTGAGATGCTGGGATACTGTGCTGCCGTAACTGTTGTATGTAATGCTGGGCTGCTACGTGCTGCGGTGCCAGACATTGAATGACAGAAAAATAAGCACCTGCCAGCCGTGGTCATAAGTACATGTGGACGGCCATAATGGTTGTTTGCAACACATAGTAGAAACGTAATGACATGTATTTTAGCAACAAATACTGAAACCAGCAGATTTTATCGTGCATGATTTCAATGTAGTTTAGTAATCAGTACGGTCTTCTTGGCCGAGCACCTCAGGTCTTGTCTGTATCCTGATGCTGTGCTGTAAAAACTTTCCAGATCATTATAGCAGCACTTAAATCGACAGACTTCACGATTACCCGCAAGTCGTTTTACGATCCCTCTTGTGTCGCTCTCATCAGGACATCGATTGCCATCTACTTATGAGTCACGGCTCGGAGTTTATGCCCGGACTGTGCCCAATTGTTGAAAAGTCCGGCACAGTCAGAGAGAGGAGAGGATTAAGCTGGAATCTGCTGCATTAGAGATGGATTTTTTAAAAGCCCCCAAAATAGCTTACTTATTGGTTTTATTCTGCTGTTTTCTGGATAAATGGAGATGTTTTTTTTTTGTCATCCTCCACCAACATCCCTACTCGCTTTGGATATAATTCTGTTGATGCCATTTTTGGCTCAACATAGCAGGGAAACGAAAAGTTCTGTTTGACTGTCTGAAGCAGGAACGGATCACCACCAGCCACCAAGTGAATTCATTGTGGAGACATGCACATATCAACTGAATTGTTCAAGTCACAAGAGTACAGCAACTAGCCATTCTAATAGAAGCAGCATATTGTATTGGAAATGATGGAATGATTTTTGTGTTTATTCATTCTACAGTCAGTGGGCGTCAGTGCTTGTTTACATTGCTTCCTTTACATAAATGATCACTATCCAACAGAAGCGTGTGCCCTTCACCACAGGTCCGACCTTCTGAGTTGAATAGCGTTCACTACACTGGTTTTCTGTTTGTCGTCTTTCCCACTGACGCAGCTGCACAAAGAGTGGTGTCCGTTTCTTTGGACGACGTGCTGGTGACTCCAAATCCATAGCTTTTGTCAGCAGGAAATATATATATTTTTAGTACATCTGCAGTGGTAGTTAAACAGAAATGTATTGTTCAACATAAAGCAAGAATGCAACACGTACTCCTTAACCTCTTTTGTCCACATATGCAGAGATTACACAGGACACTCAACATTACAGCCATTTCATTGAGAAAAAAAAACATATTATATTCCTTTTATTTATTTAGTCTGGTTGTTTTTCACGGCAATGAGAGTTGTGGTATGAACATGACAAGGCAATAGAATGTGTATCATCCTTCACAATTGACAGTGAGAAATGTTGTGAAGCGTTTAAACATGAGCACAATGAAAGTGAGCGTTCTGGTACATGTTATTCAGCAAAACGTTTTTATCCAAGGAGACTTGTATTGTGTCAGCAATTGGGCGAAGGAAAATGCCACACAAGCACCCGCAACAATAGAAGTTGTTGCAACCCCATCCCTCTGGATGGAGCTTCACAAGTGCCCGTGGACAACAATACGAACCAGAAATTGAGGTTTATTTATTTATTTTGATGGACAAATGGACATAGACCAAACATGTTTTGAGGCAGATTTGTGAGTACTATCATATAACGTACGAGCTTAAAGCAGTTGTCAGTTTTCCAGTGGGACTGTGTTAGGTTCATGCATGAAAGTACAGGTCAGGGCAAGCTTCCCTGACACACCAGTGCTATAGCTCTTAGGCCTGCTGTCTCACTGCTTGCAAACAAACAAACGCATAACGCTGACCCAAGGGGATTTTTTTCAACGATCTGCATTTCAACGGTTGACAAAGAGACAATTACAAACCGCAACAAGCTCAGAGCAGGCATAAAAATGTGATGCAGTGTTGCTTTGAATGTCTAAACTTCAGTCAAGATGTGAATTTCTGCAGTGAATCGAGCAAAGAAATTCTGCCTGCTGCCTTACAGATGTGTTATTTTCGTCCTTTTAATGCAACACTTATTATGCATTCGCTGATAACTGCAGCTGCTGCGTTCTGTCACCGCCACGCTCAGCATGAACTGTGACTCGCACAATCAACCCTAAATTATTAATGAGTCAATCAATAATTTATCATTGTTGAATGCGCTAAGCACGCCGCACAATCTGAGTGCTCGCAAGCGTCTAAAAGCAAAGTTTTGTTCGGAGTTTCCATTTCAATTTCATGCATTGCTTTTTGCTCTGTGATAACGGTGCAAGTGAACCACGAGCAAAAGTTTATTCTACAGCAGGAGATTAAACACAAAGAAGAAAAAAAAAACATGGAAACACAACAAACATTTTGGTGTGACAGGACACGCTTCTGGAGCTTGACTGTTTTTTTGTGGCTTGACTTCAGCAGCACCGCAGATAACTGCAGCCACTTTAATTATACAGACACTTGTTCGCGGATGTGTCTAATCCTCTCAAGCCGACTACAAGTAACAGTGACAAGCATGGAAGGATTCATATATTAAGTCGTTATCACATTATAATGAGTTATTTTGGTGCCGGATCACTCCGACAGGCCTCGGCATGGATTTGAAGGATTAAAGTTTGTGCTTCGGAATTTCTCTCCAACTGCATAATAGTGCCAAGAACTTGATTGTACAGGGAGGTGGTACGATAAATAATGACAAACAAACTTTGAACATGCCAAAGAAGTATTTTGATGATGAAATGGAAAATGGTTCAGTTTCACCCCTCGTTTAAATGAAAGTGGCAACAAACCAGGAGACAAAATGACTGACACTGGCAATGGTTATTTTACTGTAGGTTTACAGGTGTTTGCTCCCTTTCAGGTTTGGGGTTTGTTGAGTCTGGGCCACAGACACCAGAGATGGATCAGTTGCTGTCTTATTCTTGACAGCTGAAATAATGTACAGATAAGAGTAAACGTGGTGCAGCGTCTGACTTGTTTTCAGCAGCTTTCCCAACACGCACAGCACTCTGTAAATTGTCAGCCGACAAGGCCAGTTGCACAGGCAATGATGTGGCCAGTTGTATTGGACCAGAAAGCAATTGAGGAACAGAGCATGGTCTGATAAATCACATGAACATAGTTGGTGTTTCTAACCAAGGTAAAATTTCAACCATTTAAATTGTCTGCAGTCAAAGTGTAAACCCGCGGTCGACATTGATCAACACAGGAATCACGACCTCATCCTTCACCAAGTGCTTTCGTTTCAGCAGAACCGTGGTAGTGCTAAGTGTAATGACTTTGTAGAATGGTGTAGTCGGGTACTTACACATTTAAAATCTTTAAAAACATGTTCAGAACAGAAGTGTACTTCGTCAGCAGCGAATGTATGAATGGAAAGTGGTCACCCAGACAGAAATGTAGTTTTACCTCTGGGTGTTTGCAGTGACTCGCAATGGTCCACCGAAGCTTCATGAAACATTGTCCTTATTTTCCAAGTTCAGAGTTTGGCGGTTCAAAACTATTTGAGATGTCATTGAAATGGCTGGTGGGAGGGAGATAGAACAGACACTATTTCATGAAGCGGACCACACAACGGCCTCGTGGTTAGAAACCATGAACCCTGGTTAACTGAAGATGATTGTATGGTTTCACGATGCCTCACCATACCATCAGTAAAGAGCACTTACGTTTTTAAGACTAGAGAGACTGTCACTCACTACACAAACAGGGTGCATCATTTGCATAGTTAAATACAGTAAATATTTGCAATAATACACAAAAAACCCTTTCACTTTCAAGCAGAATTTCAACTTCTATTCCACTTTTTGTAATGTTTTTGTTTAATTTCCTCCACTGTTTCATCAATAGATGTTTAAACTACTCAGTAGCTATGCAGCTCAAGAAACAAATCCATCAATAAATATAGATTTACCTGAACATGTCAGTGAGTGAAGACAATCATTTTAGAGAAAAAACAAAACACAATACAAATACTGCACAGGATAGAATGAGTCAGCATCGTGATGAAGCTTTTCTTCCTTACAGCCAAAGACTTCAGAGGAGGAAATCAGACCCAACAACTGATTTGACTGAGATGAAATCAAACCTATAAATGTCTCAGGATATCAAATGTCTGCAGAGCTGCAGGAATCATGCCACTGGTAAGTACTCAATTAAATCACGAAAATCACATGCCTGAACAAGTGCCCTTTCATTCATCTCCAGTGGAGAAAAATCACTTCACTGGTAAATGGAAATGTTTTTTTTTTTCTTTGAGTTTCACACTCTGTAAAGTAGGCCATTTATACAGCAAAAAAATGAAGAGCAAAACACAAAACATTCCAGTAGTAATAATCTATGTCATGGGTGGCGCTTGAAAAATGACCCAACTTTAACCCTATATTTTAATTTATGTACATGATACATGAGATAAGGGTTGCAAGAATTAGTCAACGTGATATGGATAACACTGATGACAAAACATTGTTGACGTCAAAAAACGTATGTCAACGTGTGTTTGTGTAATCACACATGGACCTGCCACCGAGAATCGGTTCCTAATAAGAAAAAAAGAGTCTGAATCTCTGGAATCGTGACAATATGTTCAACGCGTTCAACAGTGTGGCTTTGTTTTGTTTGCAAAGGTGATGCACTTTATGAATGGTATAATGATGAAAGAGTGTTCCGTGTTTGATCTGTGACGCCGGGACACCCTCCAGCTAAAATAAACTAAAAATGTTAGTTAGTTAGAGTTGACTGTCAGAACAGATGTTTTCGTTTTTAATGATGCCACACACATCATATATTTTAAACATCAAATAAGACATTTTAAGCATGAAGAGCAGATACATTTATGATATTTAAATTTGCACAACTAGAACTGGAGCTCTCTGTCAGCTGTTGAATCATTCAGGCTTCTCAAGGTCGATACATGTTTCTGTTTAGACCTGGAGGTTTGACTTCTGATGTAATCTCAGGAATCAAGCACGACACAACCTTGTTTCACTGATGCTACAGTACATCCACTCTGAGCTTTTTGATCTCGACATGACGGTTTTGCAGGTTACCTTGTCATTTGTGGAGGAAACCAGAAGAAGATAAAAAGTTTTCTTTATAGTAGCATACAACCTGATTTGACGCTTTAAAAAATACCCACATCTACTGTCTGATGCTAGTTGACTAGTTTCTGTTTATTTTTTTAGATATGGTTATAGATAAAAAATAATAGCAAAGCAGTATCGAAAATGTATTTGAGAATTGTTAAAATCTTGTTAATTCTCATTTCTTTTAGAAAAATATAAATACAAAATACAGTGGTACCTCGGTTCTCGACCACAATCCGTTCCAGACGCTGTTCGAGAAGTGATTTGTTTGAAATCGGAATCGTTTTTTCCCATTACAGTGAGTGGAAAAAGAAACAATGCGTTCCAAGCCTTAAAATAGTCTTTTGTAGGAGTGAATGTAGAGTGTCTGCTGCAGGTGCGCTGTTCCTCTATGTGTGTGGCCGCTGCATGTGGGAGGGGTTGCTGAGTGAGTGAGGTCTCTCCAGAAGTGAAGAGGTGCCCGGTGCGTGTCCAGCTCTGAATGTGCGCTTCTGTGCAGTTTGGCTGTGACAAAGTCATAAACCAAGTAACGCTCTGTCCCAGACTCGCCTCATCCCTGTCCCAGCTCCAGCCCACAACAGGACATCAAACCCTGGAGTGAGCGCTCCAGCCTCGGAGGTGTGGAGAGCGAGCACCTCCCCTGTGACACTCTACCACGGTCCGGTGCGGAGACAGGAAAGGTTTTACACCTCAATATGAAGATAAAACAGTCAGTAAATGTAGCGGAACACGTCTGCATACAGAGGCTGTGTTATACACAATAACAAAGCGCGTCGTGGGTCCGCTGATCGGTCCGCCCACGTCATGTTTTTTTCCGGCTTTTTTTGGGGGCATTCGAGTTCTGGTTTTCGTTCGAAATCCGAAGCAAAAATATCTTGAAATATTGGAATTTGTTCGAAGTCCGAGACGTTTGAAAACCGAGGTACCACTGTATAGAAAAGATATATTTGTTGAAAAATGTATGCTGTTATAGAGTACAGCAGCGTTACTTTCACAGGTAAGATGAATAAAGCCACTTCAGGTTTAACAGATATGAAAAAAAGTGGTAACAAAGGTAATTGTGATAGTGGACAGCCCTAACACAGATAATTACAGATGCAAACTATTCCCGTAGTAACAATCTATTCAATAGTTGGTGCGTGAAAAATGGCCTAACCCTAACTCTGTGTTTCAGACTATTTGCATGATAAACTAGATGCTCGCACAAACAGCCACTTGCAAAATAAAATGGAAAATACATTGAATGAAATAAACCACAGAAATAGCGGTAAATTATGGCGCACTTGTAACAGCTGTGGAATTGAACTGGGGTGACTGTGAAAGGGAGGCTCAATCAAAAGCCGTATTCTATTTGATTAACACCATGTGCTGATAAGTCGACCAGGGGAGCCAGTGAATGAACGTCTTTCTCTATCAAGTCTGAGCAGTTGGAGAATCTCCTGTAGCCATCTCTAAGAGGGGAATGTTTATCTTCCACTTCATTAAAGGGAGTCAGCGGTCGAGAAGCGCTCTCTTCCGTGAGTCCTTTACAGGAGTCTCAGATGCCACCAGAAGTTGCAGTTGACTAGTGGGGAAGGAGTATTTAGTATGGAACGAAATGTCTTCTGGAGTCAAGTATTTGTCAGAAAATATCGATACACTCATATTTCGTATCAATATTTTTTTCTGAAATATCATAGTACTTCATTGTGTGGTATTGTCTTGATATTTCAAGTGAGATACATCAATATGTAATACAAATATACTTGGGTACGTTGCTGCATTTGTGACGTGTTTAATACTGACAATTTCTTATTGTACACTGGAGTTATTTGCTGATGAAGGGGGCGATTCATTTTTCAGTGTGAAATTTCACTGAAAATATAACTGGACTAACATCACAACAATAAACATAAACGTTTTCATGCACATAATATTGTACTGCAATATCTTATTTCCCCAGCTTACAATGGTGGTTCGCATATTGTAAGATACCAGCCTAAACATGTTCATTTTGGTGTGTAACAACCTTGTTTTTGGGAAGAGAAACATGTTGAGAATTTATCCTCACAAAAAAGTCCGACAAGATTTCTCCGTGGCAATCAGCAAAATTCTAATTCAGATGAAAGCAGCAGGGTTCAGTGGTGAGCGAGAAACTGCTTACAACAGGACTGAAAATGATGTGTTTAAGAAACTCTGTGATGGAAGTGGAATGTTAATGTTTTTATACAAAACAAAAATGTCAACGTATTAGTATGCCAAAACTAAATATTAACTGCAGCCACACAACTGAAGTTGTGTAATGATGTTTTCCAAAGCGCTGAAAAAAATAAACAATTGAAAAGCAAAGGATCTTTTGAGTAAGCTTTCGCAAGCAACGGCTTGTGGCTTTGTTTCATGTACAGTTAATTTGAAAAATGTCTGCTTCCTCACTGGGAAGGCATCAAAAAGTAACAACATTAAACAATAATAAAATATGATTTATGATTTTCAATAATATATCATACTTGAGGTACAAAATACATCATAAAAGTGAAGCGGTATTTACTCTTTATGAGTAATGGTAGAGAGCACATCATGTGCAACACCTTTTAAGGTACAATTGTGTGATCGACTCATAGCGCTCTGCAGCGTCACTTACCGAGGAGCGTTGGAATCCGTTTCCCTCCGTCCGCTTCAAACACTCATGCACAGCGGACGTACTGCCATGGTAGTAATGGTATGTTTGCAAATAGAGTTGGTGATGCAACGCAAGTAACTGACATATACATGGACATGTTACGGCTGTTAAGCTACTGGTGGAAGCTGATGATAATGGAGGGGTGCTGCCTGTGTAGCTGCCTGTTCCAGTGAATAGGCGAGGCCCTTAACGTCGCACACCTGTAGCCATATTTAAAGGAAGTGTTTTCATAGCATGGAGTGAAAGACTCCAAGTGCTTGCTATATCCACCAAGGATAATGAAAAGATTGGCGTGCCAAAATAGCCCTTCCAAGAAGGTAGGGACAACTCCTTTGATTCTTATTCCATATTAAATGTCAAGACTTGAACAAGCGCACCATTAGGCGTTTCTTGATTTTCATACCTTGATTCACTCATGATGAGAAATCCATAGGTGTTAATTTTACGCCCACACATACAGACACGACGCCTTTATGGCCATGAGGCAGGCGAAAAACAAAGTCTGTTCAGTGACTCAACTTGCAGCAGGGAATTTGGTGCAAAAGTCTGTCTGTGGTTCTGCTATATTTCCACCTGAAGGGAAAGAATATCTGAGGCCCGGTAGTGGAGCTACGCCCACAGGCTTTTGTAGTGAGACGCGTCTCATCTCTGTATGAAAATATTCACTTTCTCACAGAAATTAAAGAAAGGAACTAATGCACGTTTAAAGCTAAGGTAGTTACATCTGCTCACTGACAGGTGTACTGGCATCTTGGGACTAGCAATGATAAAATCATTAATAATCTGTGTGTTTATAGAGCATTACTTAATCTCACAAACATACACATAATGTTCATCTTTTTGCCCTCAAATGATTTGTCTCTATTGAGAGAGACAGCAGCAGTGATGAGTTGCCTTCAGGACAATTCTCAAGAAGAAACAAAGAACATGGCTTTATTTTATATAAAATAAAACGCAAAAGCGTACAATAAATCACGAAAACTTTAGGTTTTGGGTTGCTAAAGGAGATAGATCGATGTAGTCCAATTCCTGAATTCAGATGTTCAGACTCCACCTGAATGCGACAGGGCTCCTGACATGCTGAAACTAACATTGGAGAGCAAAACCATATCAATGAATCAACTGTGGATGGAAATGAGCAGTTTGGTGGAGGTTAAGGTTCTTAAAAATATCGATACTGAAACAAAACGTGACTCACACGTGTTTTATTCTATTAAGGATGCAATCTGGAGAATAGAGAAGTCAACTAAACCAACAAAAAATGTTACAACCAACACCACTGTTGTTTAGTAGACAATGAAAATATGATCCCAAGTCTTCAGCAGCTCTGAAAATAAACCAGGCTGCTGCAGAGATCATACACCTGACAGGATCACTTACCTATGACTTCTATTTGGGTTGTTTATTTTGCAATTATTAGCTCCAAATTGTCTTGTTTTATTGGTTTGTTTTTTCTCATCATTTCATTTATTGTATTTATTGAATGGATCTGTGGTTCTGTTTTTCATGTCAGTAAAAGTATAAAAGTATGACATTGTTTTCACAAAGTATAATAGTATAAAAGTATACAACCAGCTGCTAGCACGTACCGCAAGTCTTAATAAATATAAAAATACATACTTACACACATACATGACTGTGATGTCGACTGTCTGTTGTTCCTTTGGTTTGCTCAGTTTACATGCAAATGAGAAACCTGACCTGGCTGGAGCATCGTTTCTAGAGGTGAATTCAAAACAAAGGGTGCAAAAAAAAAACAAAGACAAACAGAATCTTTAACACTGAAAGAAGTTGTCTGCAATAGTGATAAACTTAAACCCAAAATGATTATGCCACATTGTGGAGGAGCAGAAATACTGTTGAATGTGAGTGTTTGTGAGCGTGTCCTCTACTGTCAAATGGCACTATATTTATCCATATTTTGCTTGTCATTTTCAGCAAGACTTGTAAAACATTGGATGAAACCTCTGAATTCAGCTCCAGCTTTGACAAGAGAAGTCTGTTGTCAGAAAGGTTGAAAAGTATAGATATTTTAAACCCGAGTGAGCTCAGATACGTGAATATTCACCGTTACTTGGTTGACTCCATGTCTAACTGCTTATGTGGGCAACTCTGTGATCTACACAGATGATGTGTAGGAGTGGCCTTGGGAAAAGACAGACATATATATAACTGGGCCTGAATGCAGTGAATTGCAATGACTCTGACAATGTCTGTTTTTCACTATCGCAACATAATAATCTGACTTTCAGAGTTGTTAAGAGCCTTTCTCAGCTACCTGTCAATATTAATTAAACACGGCATTAATATTTGAAGACACTCGCTGGAAGCCCCAAATGCTTGTTCAATAAAACACACCAGACACAAAAACTATAAATAAAATGAAATATAGAGTACAGCTATAGAGTACAGGTTGGTATAGACGGATCAAGCGATTATAATCTTCCATTCAATGCGGCATCCAAAACTACATATTTGTTCTCCACAGTGGAGTTGCAGCCAAAAAAAAGCATTTTTTTCAGTGTAGTGGATGGATTTCTCATACAATTTATCATCATTTTGCTTCATGACTCGTAACACATAGAGCCAGAATTTGCCTGTAGCTGTTGCTGTCTAATCTAAGGTTTTGAAATAAAATATTATTATTGTCATTGTTATTATTTCTTTTGAATAATTTAATGCCAGTGGTATCAAAAATGTATCAATACCACCCGCCACCTCGCAGGCTCAAAATGATGGCATTATTTTTCTGCCCTTTGATTTGAGGGTTGTTCTGCACACAGCTTGTAAGCAACTTCGATTGTGAGAATACGCCTGCAGATATCAGCAGACATTGATCCGTTTGGCCAGACAGACTCACAAGTCCGCTTTCAAGGTGGACTTTAGTGAAACAGCAAGATATCATGAGAAGTCGGCCAACTGCGGCGCAAGCAAGCATTGTCTCTTGCTGTCTCGGTCCCCATGGCTGTAGGGTGGATTGAAGCGAAAAACTGATAGCACCTCTGTGACTGAGTCGATGAAGTCTTCCTGCACCAAGACAGGAGGATGGATTTTGTCTGGGGATCGTTGGAATCTTAGGTTAGTGGAATGTGCACATTAATGTTATGGGACATGAAAATATTTCTTGTGAGCTTTGAAGCATCCTATGAAAACGGACATTTAAAAGCAACCTAATTTCATTGTTTTTTGTTTTTTTTTTCTTCAAAATTTCTGCGGTCACTAGACGGTGATCTTGGTTTAGAAATGATGTGACGTTTGGACGAATTAGTTGCTCAAATGAAAACATTTTACAGCAGACAGTGCCATCTAGTGGCCTCTGAAAATCAGGACACTGTTTCAAGAAACCTCATCAACCTTTCAGTACAGTGTCTCATCTACCCATCACTGAAGACCCAGGTACCGATGGCCCCGCATGCCTGAGACATGTACTGAATACACTATAAGAACATCTCCACAAAACTCAAATGAGCTCCCAGCATGCTTTGTTATCTTGGCCCCAAATAGCCTATTAACCCTTCTACAACTGTCCTTTTTTTCTTCAACATGAATGCATTTTTAACCAATATTGTGATCACACACTCCACCTTTTTGTCCTGGTTTACAGTCAAAATTCCTCCGAAGTATATTCAAATTACCAGTTGTTAATCTCTCATATTTGCTCCTCTATGATTCTATCAGTTCTTGAGAAATGCCACAGCACTCCTAGTCACAAAAACTCGAGATGTGCTCCGCACATATAGAGGTTTAAATCACACTGTGCAAGAACTCAGGTCATTACAAGTCAGCAGTCGATTCTGCTCGACGATAAAACTACGTCTTCCCAGCTGCAGCTCTGCAGACTTGATAAATAAATGTCAAGTTCAACAGTTAACAACGGACTTGGCGCTTATTCATTTCACATTCATTTTAATCCCAATTTGTGACACTTTCAAGACAATTTACTTTCATAGGCTTCTCTGGAGTTTCTTTTTTTGCGCTTATCAATATTAAATATGCATGTATGTACACCTGCATATGTATGTCCAAAGAATGACACTGAAACAAAATCTCAATCATTGAAGTCAAACAGAAGTGCCAGAAAGGTCGAGCATTTTATTGTGGGCTGCTATAATCCCTGAATTTTTTAGGGCTTTAAAAAACAGCACCATAAATAAAACAGTATTTTGTTATTCTTTTGACGCAGAGTCTTAAATCCCCAGGCTGTAAGAGGGTTTTTCTCAAAGGTTACAATCGTTAGACACGTTTATTTGAAATGGATTTGTGTAAATATCACAGTCTCTTTCAGATAGCATGCAGGCGAACCACATGGCGACTTTGCTGTTACTTACGGAGCACTCCTCAGTTCTACTGAGGTTGACTTGATGACTTGTGTTTTTTTTATGAGGCACTTCAGGTTAAAGTGCAGATATTACACTAAGAAACTCATCATTTGAGTGCAGATCCAGGAAGGTAGGCTGTAGAGATTGCAGGGACTGGCAGTTGTATTGTACTCCCAAAAGGTGTTGGAGGAGGACTCAAGACATATAGTTTCTGTTTTTGGAAACCGGAGGCCTCAGACCGAAATTTGCCAAAAGTTGCCATAATACAGTGATATGTTTTTGTGCAATGACAATAAAGAAAGTCTAAGTCTCTAAGGAAGGAGGAAAGGACAAGACTCTGTGCTCCAGATGTTCCTCCCACGATGGATGGATGGATGGATGGACGGATGGAAGGCTGGATGGACGTACAGATACAGCCAAAGTGGGTGAGCAGCCACTTTAAAAGTCTTCTAGAAGCAGCTCACAGTAGAGCACTTCAACAAAGTGTGTCGAGATGTGGTTTCGCATTTCAATCTATGCTGGAGATCCCACAACAAGACCTGGAGGTCCATTGTTACCTAGCAACACACTGGTCGTCAACTTCTGTTTCCCACTGGACGATCTCTCTCTCTAATAATTTACACATCAACATCCATGTCTAAAACATTGCACATGATTTTTTTTAACTTGGAAATGATGACAGGAATATTTGAAAACAATATGTCCTCTGCTGCTCACAAAAAAAACTGTCTTCTTCATTTTAAAACAATTTGCATATTAATAAAGTTGTTGCACTTAGCAGAGTAAAAATCGGGTCCTTGTAACTTCTAACTCAAAATAAATAGCAGCAATTTTACTACAAATCATTCATTTGGACATGCCTGAGGCAAAAGAGTATGCTTTCTGAAAATCATTTTTCATAACAGTCAGAAAAACAGACTTGCCTTTCACAGTCTGTCAAGTATCAAGGTTACAAAATTTGTTTGAGTCAAATGAAAAGCGTGATCAATAACGCCCCAATTTTCACAGTAATAAATCCAAATAAATTGTTTCAAAGACGCAAACACTTTATCGTCCTTTTGTCATCTGACCTGCAAGGACAGTGTGCCGGGACATGTTTCATTCCTGTCATCCCAATGCACTCTTCCACTGTCCGTCCGAAACGTCCCAACAATTTATTTTGAAGTGCTCCAATAATGGATCACTCTGTCTCTCACATTATGGTGGCAGCGGTTACCAGGCTGAGGAGCTCAGGCGTTTCTGCTGCAGTGTTTTTCTCATTGTGGGAGTCACTTCATCTACTTCACTTGCAATGTCCGCTCTCCCTTTTCAAGGTTGTTTGAAAATTCCAGCAACTAATAACGCTCACTTGTTCAGGCTTCATTCTCAACTTTGACATATTCCAAAGGTACTTGAGAAATCCATTAAAACCAGAGTTGGGGCAAATGGTTGTGGGCACTTTCACCACACTAAAAAATACAGCCGGCTTCCAGCAGCTATTAAATGCTGGTCACACTTTATTTGTAAGCACTTAAAGTATTTCAGCACTTTAGTTTCACTAGCAAAGTCCAACTGAGCAAAGTCCAACTCAAACTTGAAACACCAGCACCACTTCTATATTCTTCTATATTATTCCACTTGATCGATCTTCAGCACCATATAAAGAATGGCCACATTATGAGGTGGATGAGTCAAAGGTTTCCCTTATTTTAATTTACATGCCACTCAAAAATCCCATGACAGTTCAGATAATGGAATCTTGGCAAAACTTTCATGAGATTGGCAACTAAAGGAAGTGCTCGAATTTTGATGAATCGTCACATCATGTAAGTCATTTTAGACTTCACATAGTTCTGATTTAAATAGAAAGTGAGTGTTGAGTGTTGCACTGGTGAGGCTTCGCGAAATTCACGAACAGTGACAATATTCTTTTTTTTTTTTTATATTACAATAGTTTAACGTGATTTCATTTAGGGCTTCTTAGCTCTTCCACATGGACGACAGCAACTCCCTTCCCAACGCTGCCATGGAAAAGCCTCCAACAACGATATATTGTTATCACATCTATATGCCATATGAAAATTTAAGAACATTCACGCTATTAACATTAAAAAACTACGATGTTCAATCCAGGATTGAAAGGCTGACTGGAGAGCAAACGGTGCTGCAGCAATTCTAAGAGAAAAAAATGAACTCAAATAAATTAAACGTGTTAAATCTGCTTTTGTTTGTCGACATCTTATCATCTTGTAACTTATCTTGGCAGGCCTGTATAGTCTCAATGTGGAGATATCTGGAGTGCAATATGAGAAAAATAGACAGATATTTTGTTCAGCCTTGCCTCCAACTGGTCCAAAATTCATCAGCATTAAGTTGTTTTAAACACCAACATCTTAGAGACAAACAGGATTAACACTTCATAAATGTTCTCAAGTTGGATATGTTTGATCAGGAACACAAAGTTCATCTAAATGAAAGAAAGATAAAAAAAAACTAAAATCGATTGAAGGATGAAGTTGGAATGGCAGTGCCACAAAGTGCACGAACAAGACAGAACGGGATGATCCTGTCGAGCAAAGTAGAAATGTCATCCATCCACACTTTTCAGACTGACCCTTTGTAACACCAAGTCGTAATCCCTCGACTCCCTCTTCCTCTCCCGTATGACAGTATGTGTCCGGGCTGCCACCCTTTGGTGACATTGGTCAGTATTTTTATGTTGTTTTGTTTATTACGTTTTCATGATCAAATGATTAAAATGTTCCAGGACTGGGCCTTTGTTGAGTCGTCTGACCGTGGAGAACAAGGAACGGACAAGAACTACGAAATGGACACCTGTTCCTGCAAAGGCCTAGCATTTGCACTATCACAATAATTTATCATGGAAACTTTCAGGTCAGTCTCAAGTATCACCAGTTTCTCTGGCTGGTAAGACACACCACTCCTCCGTACCCACTATTGGGTGCCATGTTCTGAATCTGACTGATGTTGATGAAGACTAGAAAATTCAAAATGTTGTGTGAATATTGTCGCAGGAGTAAGCTGTTTTAGAGAGTTTGATATTAAAAACAAATAAATATCTTCAGAATTTACACTGAGCATCGCAGATTCCGTTTGTAGCATTTGTCCCCAAGCTTTTTGAGTAGCGAATATTGTTCTATTGTTCTCATTACGTCCCTTTTGGTGGGCACTCGGGAGGTGTGGCCTCTCACCCAGAGGTATGATGGGTAGGGACCTGACCGAGGGGATATATATAGAGGCTGTGTGGGGAAACGTGTTGGAAGTTTTGTGGCCCGAAAGAGAATAAACATCACGTTCCTAACCAGAGACTCCTGACCGTTTTGTCCTGCCACACCCCATTTTGATTTAAAATCATTTTGCTTGGTTTGTTTGAGGTCAATAAACTCTCCAGTCTCCATAATAAAACATAGAGATTTTAAAGTCAATATACATTGTTATATAAATAAAACAATGAAAACAAAAAATAACAATTGAGATGGAGAATTGTTACTTGATTTTTTGCCTTCCTGCATGAGGTTTGCATGTTCTGCCAGTGTGTGCGTGGGTTTTCGCCGGCTTCCTCCCACAGACCAAAAACATGCTCATGTGAGGTTCTGGTTAATTGAGCACTCTAAATAGGCCCCAGGTGTGAATGTGTGAATGAATGGCTGTCTGTGATGTGCGTTGCCCTGTGATGAACTGGCGTCCCCAATACCCCGTTGAAGGTATTTATTTAGAAGATATTTGTGAAAGATAAATAAATAGAAGATATTTATTTCAGCCACATCGCCCAGTCCTAGTTAAAGTAAATGCCAGCTCGGTGAAAACTGCTCACACAATATTGCGATGACCTTGAGAAGTCTTAAAAGTATTATAACTTAAAAGCGGTGAACTGGTGCAGTGCATTGTGGGATGTGTACTGCAGCGTGTTAAATGCCTGTGTTCATATTTTGAAGCGCACTCTTGCCAGATACAAACATGATAACTCCCTTTCCAAACATTTAGCACTTTAATATTAAAAAGGCAGCCCTATTAACACATCTGCTGCAAGGTGTTAGCACCGCAATTACACAGGCGCTCGAACAATTATTTCACTCAGGCATCGTGAACAATCTAGCAAACCAGAACCTCGGTTTGCCCTCCAGCAACATCCTCACTTCGGCTGTATTCCCCTGTCATGACTACTTTTGCGTTTGCATGCTAGTTAAAACTTAATCTCAGTCATAAAAGAGCCGTAAAAAAAAGAGATGAATGTGTCATAATGGATTTCAGATTCTCATCCCAACTGTAAAAGAACAGTGTAATGAGTCATCGATCACAAAGGAAGAAAGCCTTTCAAGCGATCGCGCCTTATTGATCGCGACAAATCTGTATCTCATGTTATGATCTGTAATCAAACCCAATTCCGATCTCAGCCTCCGATCTCAGCCCAATCTGCGTTGTACAACCTTTATGAATAGCTCTGCACTGCTCAGTCAAACGTCAATTACACCAGAGGTCGCGCTGATCCGGGATCAGATTCCTACTCCTCCATCACACCGTGATGTATCAATGACACACTGGTCATGAGCAGAAGTAGCACTTAGAGGATGTGACACATCGCTGCTCCCCTCCTGTTGTTTCTGCGTGGTAAATATGAGAGCGCTCCGTTGGCCTCTGAGGAGCAGCGCAACCATTCATCTCAGCTCGGCGTGTCAGACCTGATCACTGCACGCATTAGAAAACCACACCACTGTCATACATGAGTAATATCGTGGTCACCTCAGATGCATTCCACATTTTAAATTACACTTCATAAACCAAAACACAGGCTCGGTATCACATTCCTCTACGCATAGAAGAACATATTAGATGTTGCCTGGTATTCATTTATTCATATTTTGGGAGCCTCAACATCGGTAATATGACATGGAAGGTCACACCCCCCCACCACCCCCGAGGATGCCGCTTCATTTCACCATTTCAACACATTGATTCCTGTGGGAGCACAGCAGAACGTCCGCAGCCGCGAACTGTACCCCAACATGAGATCATAGATTACACGCAGCTGGCCGGGTACGTTCACTTTTCACAAATAAAAAAACGGCCCAAATTGGCATTGCTTACCCTCCGAAGAACTGCTGACATAATTGTGTGTCTTTTGAAATGGAAATTTGTGCGGCTGTAAATGACCTGATACTCCGGACACCAAATGCAGGGTAGAGGGAAAATAATCAATTCGACACCAGGGCTCTAAACAGGATCGTTATTTTTCCAGCAGTAGCCAGATACCCAAGGAGGGAAGCCAAAGTTCATTAGTTTCCTCATTAATAATCAGATTCTTGCATAAAAATTGATGACTTGTTTGAAAATTAGCCGTTCCCTCAAGGATAGAGAGAGAGTGTCGGATATCTTTACTTTGAAAAGGCACTCCATTTACACCACTATTGTCATTGCAGTTAGCTCTGCAGCCTGCAAGCAAGGGAAGGCAGTTAACTGCATGCTAGCGTGGGCTTCCTCCTGGCACTCCTGTTTCCTCCCACGGTCCAAAAGGATGCTAATTGATGTTTTTTAAAATTAGCTGTGAGCGGTTGTCTGCCTATACAGTCCAGTATGTACCTTATCTACTGTGTCTCCAACCCCTTGTTTCCTGCTGCATAAGAGAAATGTATCAAATATATACTCTGTAAAAGAAATACTGTAGATCTGTTTGACCACATTTCTGCACGTCATGCAAAAATATATACCTTGCCTCAGCTAAGGAAAGCTATAGCAGTTAGAGTTGATTTACTCAGACTGGGGCAGAGCGCTTGACCGAGGGACGCTCAATACAAGTCAGGCTTCACAACACATTGACAAAAACAGCAGAAAACTCCCTGGAAAGTCTCAATGTAATAAGAGGGAGAGCTGAACTAATATCATTTCTATGTTTGTTGGTCTTTTTTCCTCATTTCCATTATACAATAGAATGGCATTACTGCACTGACACAGGTAACACTTTCAGAACAAAATCTTGCATCAATTCCTGCTTAAACATTTTATTTTATTTTATTTTATTTTATTTTATTTTATTTTATTTTATTTTATCGGTCCCAATAAAATACAGTTTTCATATCATAAGTATTTCAGATTCATGGTTGATTTTAGATTTCTATGGGCCAACAAATGTCTCGATTTAGACATGTCTATTTGAAACTGTTATGACAATGTTATGAGCTTTGTGCTGTTTCTTAGCAGAGCTGAGCAAGCTTTACAGTTTACGGCATCTCTTTTTTTCCTCTGGACTTACTGTTGGTGGACTGATGCATTATTCATACATTCATCTTTTACTATTTATCCTCCACTGGTCAGGGTCGCAGAAGATAAAGTTGATCCCAGATGACACTGGGCTGGAAAGATGGGGGGTTTACAGGCAGAACTGAATGTTAAATGTCGGCCACTGAATGAGAGCTTGATGAAGTGAGGTCGCAGAAGACAATACGATGATGGTTTACCGCACACAGAAGATGTCTGACAACGATCCTCCTGAATTATATTATATATATTTTTTCTTTGAGTTGAGTTGCTTGAAGTTGAGGTAAGTCATGATGACAGGGCAGAATCAGCTGCTGCATTCCAACAACACCAGTAACAGCAACGTAAGGAATCGTGCACGCGATAACACGGCTTGCACATGAGCTCCGAGCAGCAAATCCATTGCAATTCCACTCACTTTCACGCTTTTTCGCACACTTTGGAACAGCAATTAAATTTTAATGTCCATGCCTCTTGTCTGACACACGAACGCTGAACTTTCCAAGGAGACGAAAGCTCGAGTCACTAAATCACTGCAGGATGCTCTTGGGAAGGTTACATGCGACGCAGAGATGATGATTAAGTGTCAAAGTTTACGGCAGGACTATTCAAATGAACGCAGCCCAAAGCAACCTTTCAGTGGCTCGGGCATAATAATGAACATAAAATTGGAACTTCTGTCGGGCCCCTGTTTTTGTTGACGTGGAAAGATGAACAAGTGAGGAGGGGTACGGTTTTCAATTCCATCTTGCTTATTTGACACTTTAATTCACTACATTTTCATTTTATTGCCTTCAATTTATCGTTATAAAACACATTATTTAGAAGTGAATACATCAATCTCAGCCCATTCAAGGCCCCAATTAAACAGTTCACGTTTAACATTATTTTAAGTGAGGATTAAGTCACATTTATGAGGTTTAAATTCACCATAAAGCCGAGGAATTGACAATAAAAATCAAAATGCATGGCTAATTGTTTTATAATGTAACAGAATCATGTCTTTCTGAAATGCAATTCACATAAATGGTTCATTGCCTGGAGATATCACACAGGAAATGTCTGGAATAGAGGAAGCTAGTTTCTCTTGCCGTGACCATTCACTGGCCAAACGTCCACTTATTATTTTCCGAAAAGGATTTATGCTCTTGAAATTTACAGTCACATCTGGTAGCTGCTCATCGCAATAAATTACATGTGTAGCCATGTTTGGGAGGACACTTCAAGACTCGGACTCATAACCGTGATCGTTACGGTTCAATGCAACGTGGCTGGCCATATCTCTGAAAACCGCCTGTGCTATATTCTCCCAATAAAACCATGACAACAACTGACCAACCAACCTTCAACGTTTTACAACACAGGTGAGATGCATCCGTCACTTAGCTTCACACCGCTCCTTTTCAACGGTAGGCCTAATAAGAACTAGAAGGAGTGGGACAGTATTGTGGGGGATATGTTGTATACCTATATCTGAATTTCAATCTGCTTCATAGTGTATTAAGAAAATATATGCCAGTATAGTCTACAATCACTTCCAGTTCTGTGCTTGTAATCTTGTAATCTGATGTTATGTTCTAGGGTTCAGTTCAGCGCTTATTTACTGTCTGAAACCAAAGTCCAAAACCGACAAATAATAAATCTTCCAAATCTAAAAAATAAATCTTCCAGTGGTAAATGGAAAAACGTAAAATTATTTGATTTTGGTGGTTTTCTATAGACTTTATTGGACTTCTGTACAAAGTTAAATGTTTTTTCAATAGACCAGGAACATGTGTCCAGCACTAGTAAATGAAACTAATTTTATTGAGATTGAAACGAACAAACGCTGAACTTAAACATGTGTGCTACGATGGTGAGTAACTATCAGTTGCAGAGATAGCTGACAAAAACACAACAGGACTGTGAGACAGTTGACAGCGCATTGGATGTTCTGGATTCATAAAACCCAGTGTGTGTCCTTAAATTGCAATGTTGGACTTTAGACGTCTGTCTTTCGTCACTTGCTGTCGGAAAATGGATTTATTTATGCTCCAATGTCGTGTATCCATTCACCTTATACATATGTCTGACATGGATTTGATAAATATCAAATGCCAATGTGAAGCCTTCAGAGTTGCAAATTTGTTTTCAGGTTAATGTTTTTATTGTTCTCAGAATTCCATGTTTTCTTCCTTCAGTGGTCTTACACTGACCTCTCGCCTTTTCTAATTAATGTACCACAGAAATGGTGAAAAAAACAGCAAACTGAGATCTGGTATCAGATAGAAGGAATAGTGGTATCGCCAGATATTCAAATTCAAGCATGGGGATAGGATCGGAGGTCCAAAAATGTGGGTTGCGCATCCCTAGTGAGAGCTACACACCAAAAGTTAAACTGCTCCTCAGACATGAAGACGGTCTAATAACATTCGAATACACAATATACAATCGAGAAGTGTAACTGTGAGGGTGAATTGATGAAGTGTCCCTCTGTCTTTGTCGATGTCTGCAGTGAACACATACCAAACATACGGATATGTCTTCAACCACCTTCACTCTTTTGATCATTTGTTCCCACAGCAAAATTGGATGTGTTGTTTGAAGCCAAGCCGGAAGGAAGTCGGGCTTACATACACATTGATGATCGAAAGTGCGACCCTGTGTCAACCGTCACTCCAAAGCGCTGACTCATAAGTTAAACTAGTTCATCAGTCAGGACGATCGCTTTGTACAGAGCACAATATAACAGTTGGAAACGGCTCCTCGCTACCTGTCAGTTTTGGATGTTCTTCCTCTATTGACAATTGAACTGGAAGGACTAAAGAGCGCCACCTCCCTTTCACAGTGGTGGCATTAATCCGTTCCACAATATATATACCGGGAGAATAATCAAAATATTGCCTTAGTCAGGCTACTCTCCGCATGTAACCATGGTCAGTGAGGACAATCCCCATCACTAGCAGATGTGTGTCTTCCACCCACAACGCTCTGCCTCTTGTTTTGCTGTGACAATTGAATATTGCTTTGGTTATTGGACCTTGATCACTTAATATTAACTAAAAATACTCTGACCTTAACTGGACCAAAGTCCTTTACCCCCCTGAAAGTGGGATTCTCATCCAACCAGCAAACCAGAAAAAGCCCTTTCCTAGGTGAGACCAACGGTTCTTCTTGCTCGTCACAACAAAAGGTTACTTGTGTTATTTATTCTGAATAATTCCCCCGACTGCGTGTCAATATGAAAATCAACTGACCTTTCTCTCCTATGTCTTTTATTCTGTGTATGACAGTACACAGAAATGAAATAAAGCCTCGGGTTATTTCACCAAGAAAAATATTGAACCTGCACACAGAGCTTTTAGTCTTTTACATTTTTCATACATATGCTGGCCACTAGGTTAATGTGACACACTTATTCAACCAAAGTTTTTGTCGTGTTTACCAAGTACATGTAGCACCTAATACACATGATCCTATTTTGTCAGGGTGTAAGATAATATATGATCCACACACTCAAATATTAATATATCAGATGGTGCTATAGCACGTGGATATTTGGAGCAAGCTGCATGTCAACATGCTTTGATACATTTGTGTTCTAGAGTCCTACTAAAGCATGAGTTAGTACTAGTTTGTCGTAAAACTTTCCCGTTCAACATTCACGAGTGCCGCAATCGCTAGCCACTAGCTATCCACTATGATGGTAGAATCTGGAGAAATAGGACCATCACGTGTAGCATTAAAAAACAGGGTTGTAAAAAATACACTCCAAAAAAGTATCAATACTAAAATACTGTATGAACTGCAACTAAACCTCAAGTTACCGCCAACGGCAAACTGGGTCTCCTCAAGCCTTGAAAGTAAACAAAGCTGTGGCTGCGTACATCTGGTCTGTCTGTCTGTCTGTCTGTCTGCCTATCTATCTATCTATCTATATATGTATGTATAGATAGATAGATAGATAGATAGATAGATAGATAGATAGATAGATAGATAGATATACAGGGGTTGGATAATGGAAACACCTTAAAACTTTTTTAGCTTTATACATACAATTAAAAACTTGTGATACTATATAAAGTCTTTAAAATAAACAATGTGTTTTTTCCTTGACATTATGGCTCTTGTTACAAATATTACAATACATTCCCACACTTATCTCAATACGTGGTGGTACATAACATATCATACCACCTCTTTTATCGTGCCGTACCCCGAGATGCCAAAGCTCAACCCAACTATTTTGCAGCAGAGATAATGGAAATTGTTTTTTCTTGTTGCTGGCATTCTACTTAAGACCGCACGCTGTCGAAGCTATTTCTAACAGTGACATCACTGATCCCTGTATTGTGTTTGTTTGTTTAATAAATGTGTTTTCCCTTTTCTTTCCAACACCGTCTGCCAGTCAATAAACATACTGGCTGTTTAAAAGCTCGCCTCAGATGTAGCTGGACTGTTATTTGAATAAAAGAAGCCCTTTAAATAAAATGACTCCCCTCCGGGAGCAAACGGTCCATTAGAACGAGTGTGAGAGATGTTTTCCTCGCGCTTTATACTGAACAGCAGCGCTGCCTTCCTGCCCTTTAAGGAGTGTGTATTTTTGACACACCACAATCCCCCAAAAATACGTGGATTTCGCATAATTAAAGTTGGAGCTCAGATAGAAGAACAACTGACAACCAGATTTTACAGAGGAACTGAGCAGGAGCTCGTAATTGGTTTCATCTCTGGAGGGCACTTTCAGATCACCTTATCCCTGCCCCTCTTCGATGAGTTTAATGCGCTTATGTCTCACATCTACTGTAAAATCTATAGTTCAGCTGTTCAAGCCGACTGCTGTGCTGCAGTGTAGAAAATGTCAAAGTATTTTTTAGTCAACTGTCTTATTGATTCCTTTCTTTTGGGTAGTTTCACTGGCGATGCTATTGAACGGCATTCAATTATCGCTGGAAGTGTTACCAATAATAAAAGAAAATCCATCACATGAGCACCATCGGGAGTTGTTCGACTATTACGGAAAGACTATTAGAATGGAAATAGAGCCAGGAAATTCTTTTGTATTGGTGTTAGGCTTCAGTGTGTGCAGTTTTCCGCTGCGATATCTAAGCCGGGGACGCAGATAAACAAGAAAAGCTACTGTACTGCAAAGAAAAACTAATCACGTTTTATAGATCCACCTCTGGAAAGGCATCTGTTTTGAGCAAATAACGGCGCAACACAGCACCGCTTGGATCCAATAGTCAAAAAATAGAATAACCGACAGCGGTTGAATAAGCTTGGATCAGTTACAGTACAGCTGCAGCCAGTCAGCACTTTCTGCTCTCTAACACACATCAACAAAACAAAGCCTGAGTCCCGCAAACACCACATGGAGGTCTTTTTTGGAGCCAGAAAAAGCCCGATGTGGCCACAACAGCTTGCCATCCGGAGCTGCAGCATCTCCTCAGGTGGTGACTGAAACTGACAGCCTCTTCATCTGGGCACCAGCGGATATGTTCACTCACTCACAAACACGAACACACAATGATCCCCGCGCACGCCAATAATCCGTCTGAAACTTCTTTTTAAGTGCGTTCCAAAATGGCCAGCGGACCTTGAACGCAGCAGCTGGACAGCTCCCGCTCCGGTGGCACAGTGACAGGGAAAGAAAAGAAGAAGAAGAAAAGACCCGCAAACATGTTTCTCTCTGGCAGCTGCACACCGTCCACCTGCCGAGGAACTAACAGGTGAACATCCATGGAGTGGAATACTCACAGTGAGCCGCGGCGGAGGCTCCGCGCAGGACGAACAGGGGGAACACACGCAGCAACACATCCATGCTTCCCTCCGGTGATATCCGTGTCAGTGTCCGCGAGCTCAGCGATCAATGTCGGCTACACACCCGGAGGAGAGCCGCCTCCTCCTGCTCTTCTCTATCCACAGGGAGATGAAGTCTGGTGTGGAGGAGCAAACCGCTCCCACGACGATACACCCTGACTGTGAGCTACATCCTCTCGCGCACTCCTTTTCTCTCTCGCACTCTCCCTCTCTCTCGCTCTCTCTCTCCAGCTCTACCTCACCCTCCCTCCTCCGCCCCCCTCCTCACTGGAGAGACGGACACAGCCAACGCTCCTTGTGATATTATAGCTCACAGATGTTCACTTATATGTTTGGAATGAAGTTTCTCCAGATTTCACCTTTCCTCAGCTGCGGCCTCAGGCTGTCTTCATTCTTAAATTCACACCTTCTATAAGTTTAATTCACGAATATAAAATGCTTCCATATGCTTTAAAGAACACATCAATGCCTCTCTTGAAGTATATTGTTATTTTTTTATGTATTTGATATCATACAAACAAGTGGACAGATGACCCCCAATATTCATTCACTGTCATTAGAAATTTGTCTTTTTTATTTTATAGTTTTGTCCATTTATTTAATGATGAATGTAACCTGATTCACCATTGTTCTACATGATGTGAAGGTGCCACCTCATGTTTGTTTTTTTACATTAATATAATGGAAAGGATGTGAACCAGTGGGTGTGAGAACCTCCACAGAGTTTCACAAGATCAATCTAGTGAGTGAAGTCACAACTTCTCAGCAGCAAAGTACATGTGAGACTTCTGTACCTTTTAAATACTTTATATTAATAATAAATTTAATTTAACACTCTGTAAATATGTTTACTTATCACCACCTGCTGTGAGTGGTTGGTGGTGATGGATCGATGAGGCTTCATGAAGCAGTGCCCTCATTTTCAGAGCTCAGGATGTGGCGCTCTTGCTTTAAAAACAATGTGCGGTTTCATTGAAACAATTGTTTGGAGAAAAAAATTGGAGTACCACCTAGTGGTTTCTGAAAATGAGGACACAGTTTCGTGAAGCCTCACCAGCCCATCATTCGTCATCGATGATCTGGATTCTATTAGTGATTAGTGAAACAGGGAAGACTGAATTAATGATGATTTAAAATGTGTCATTCCTATTCTGCTGCTGTTTTGATCGCTGAAATTCTTACATCCCACGTTGATGTAAATTTAACAGCGACAATGGTTTTGTGGTTACACGCTGCAACATCAAAACATGATGTTGAGTTCAAGACTCGAGCACAGCTTGAGGCTACCTTGGGTTTGGGGAGACCCTGGGTCATTGTGTGTTTAGTTTGTGATGTTTTCTCAGTGCTTCCTTGCATGCACTCTGGTTTCCTCCCACCGGCCAAAAGCATACATGGTTAATGCCGGTATGTTGTGCACCTAAAAGTTTTCATTAATATTTCATATTTGAACCCGTTTTCACCTCAACTTCTTTTTGTATTATTTTATTTTTATGCTAGTTTGTTTGAACCGCAAATGAATTTTTTTTTTTTGGTGGGTTTGCTTTAGGCAGAAAGTCAACGCTGAACAGTACACTCCCAGAGCTGACTAGAACAAATTGAATGAAGGATTGATCGAGGAATATACTGGTAGTCAGACCTCCCCAGAGGATAACAAGGCAACCTTGTTAATAATGGCAACACTAATAAAGTCTAGTCAGGTGAAAAAGAAGAGCGGCTCTTATAAACAAGAAATTCCATCAAGGCTGTCGGAAGACTTGATGACATGACGGTGTGGTGGAGCATGACGCGCTGGAAACTAGAATCCCATTAGTGCATTTATAGAGAGTGACTAAGTGAATGGACTTGTTCCATAATTAACACCTGAATTCAATCGTTGTTGTGACCCCGGCGGCCGCTGTGGGAGAACAGGTATTTCCTGCAAAAGTCAGCCTGTGGGTGAAATTTCTTCCCAGACAGACTGGCTGAGGCTGTGACACTACTTATCCTCACCCTCTTTGGTGAGTTTGGAAGTTGAGAGAGACGGCAATAAAGACGGCTTCATGTCGACGTGTCCGGGGAGCAGCCATAAAAGCCTGTTCAGATCTCCATTTAAAAGAAGCCTTCTATTTGAGGTGACATCCTTGATGCCTCGATCGCAGCCATTTTTAGATTTCTTCATCTCTAGAAATTAAAAATGTTCGTCTTAGATGGAGGTTGAATGGAGGATGAAGTTGCACCAGTGGAGCCTTTCCCACCTAACTGTCCTCCCTGAGTGACAACCTATTTTACATGTGTTAAGAAATCCCATCACGGTCGCTTCGTGTCAACACCCGGTGAAGATGTTGAAAACAATCATCACCCGGTGCAATCTTCATGACAGACCAATCGTGAGACAAGCTGCTAACATGCAACGGTCGCAGTGAGACACCACTTCCGATCTCCGTGACGACCGCAAGGTTCTTGTGAAGACAACAGATGTGACACGCCTGGGAGTTTCATTAAACAGTGACAAGCGGCCGTGTTTGAAGATCCATGAAATTTCAAAGGAAGCCATGATGGAAGTTCCTATAATTTAAGTTATTTCAGGTAGTAATCTCATTTGAAGATACGTTATGTCCTGAGACACCTTCTGTGACAACACATTCTGTGATGTGCAACAACAAAGCTGAGGGTCAACATGACGCTAACTTGCTTGCAGGGCTAGAATCCTGAATTTGCTCTACAAATATTATTATCTTCTGAGCAAGCTAGCAAGTCTGTTAACCTTAAAGCAGTGGAACACTTAATAATATACTAAGAATAGCAATACAAAGCTTTCTTTATTTATGGCACTTTTCTGGGTACTGTTCACAAAGTGCTTAGAGTAGTTATAGGTAGATGAGGTTTCATGAAACAGTGGCCTGATTTTCAGAGGCCACCAGATGGCACTATCTGCTGTCTACTTAAAATAATTCAATGAAACTTCACATAATTTCTAAACCAAGAGTGTCATCAAGTGGCCTCGTAAAAACATTACACTGTTTCATGAAACGTCACATACCCATCACTAGCTGGGAGACTTGGTGTCTTGATTTGAGCCCCTCACTAGACTGAAAGATTATTAGATTCAATTTCTGATTTGCACTGAAATATGTTGTGCAGTTAGTGAGCCAACTGGCTTGGTAGGCAACCAGCGTTTACTATGTCACACCACTGTCAGTGAGCACTGATAACATAACTGATAATTTAGACTAGATTTATTATGAGCTATACACTTCTTTAAAATATATATAATTGACATTATTGGGTTTTTTCTATGCAAAAAAAAATCTCATGAAGAGATTTCTGGATATCTGGCAAGTGGTACCTCGGTGTTTGAACGTCCTGGAATTCAAAGAAATCGGAGTTCAAACTCAATTTTGAGATTTTTTTTCTTCGGATTTCGAACGAAAATCCAGAGCTCGAACGCGCCCGAAAAAGTGGAAAAAAACATAACGTGCGCGGACCGATCAGCTGACCCACGACACGCTTTGTTATTGTGTATAACGCAGCCTCTGTATGCAGACGTGTCCCGTTAGCTACATTTACTGACTGTTTTTTCTTCATATTGAGGTGTAAAACCGTTTCTGTCTCCACACTGCACCGTGGTAGAGTGTCACAGTGAAGGTGCTCGCTCTCCACACCTCCGGTGCTGGAGCTCACACTCCAGGGTTTGATGTCCTGTTGTGGGCTGGAGCTGGGACAGGGATGAGGCGAGTCTGGGACAGAGCGTGACTTGGTTTATGACTTTGTCACAGCCAAACTGCACAGAAGCGCACATTCAGAGCTGGACACGCACCGGGCACCTCTTCACTTCTGGAGAGACGTCACTCACTCAGCAACCCCTCCCACATGCAGCGGCCACACACATAGAGGAACAGCGCACCTGCAGCAGACACTCTACATTCACTCCTACAAAAGACTATTTTAAGGCTTGGAACGCATTATTTCTTTTTCCATTCATTGTAATGCGAAAAATTGATTCAGATTTCGAACAAATCGCTTCTCGAACGGCCGTCTGGAACGGATTGTGGTCGAGAACCGAAGTACCACTGTATAATGCAACGAGATCTGTTCAAATTGTTGGCCACTGGCTTCCAAACCTTTTTGTGTGTATGTGTTGCTTAGGCAACATTAGTTGAGATTGCTGCATGTGTGTTTTGGGAAACATCATTCAGTGGGAAACTGAATGAAACTGGGAATGCAGAACCAGATGTGTGTCTGCTTGGGAATTATAGATTTTATTTGGAGCTGTTTTCTTATCCATGAGATCCTCAAGAGGGAAAGCAACTGAATGATGTGCAAAAAAGCTAGATTGGACAGATTTTGGATACATTTATTTCCCTCAGAGTTCCTCTGGACGTTGAGCGGTTGGCAACCAGACCTACAGGGACGTGGCACAGCTGGCGATGACATGGCGTCCTTGGAAAGCAGCCTTGGAAGTGTGTCTCTTGAGAAGCTCTCATCTGAAGATGCCTCATGCTGTTGTCATAAACAAATGAATCAATTGTGCAAAAGAAGTTTTCCAGCGAGAACAGCCTGTTTGAACGTCTTTTAGCCAAAATAAAAGCCATTGTACACAATCTAGATTGGGTCACAGAATGCAGAATACAGAACTACATGAGGAAAAATCAAAAACAATATAGAGAAGATGAGATCATTTTCTTCTGGAGAAGACATGAAGCTGTGGTGCACGTTGCTGGGGTGAATGATCTTAGAAAGCTTCAAAGCCCACTGGAGAAACCAGAGAAGAGCAGAGCACATGAGGTGGAGAAACAAAATAAAAATAAAATAAAAGCATGTCACGCAGGAAGTGTGTTCAACCACTCCCCCTGCATGAGAAAAGTCAACTTTTTTTCCATCTTTGTTAAACCTTAAACAAAAAAGTGACTCTTCTTTCTCTCTAATTTCACCCAAACATATTTTGTAGTCGAAAATGCATCAGGGATTTGAATTCATTCATCAAGTTTTGTTAGGTCAAGTGTTGCATCTTGTTCTCAGACGAACCCCGGCCACCCACAACAATAACAATAACAATGACAAGCCAATATTAATTCTGCTGCTAGTGAAAATAAGATTTTTATGTATTATTTTTGCAACTGGTGCTCTTGTCATCTGGCTTGAGCACCTTCCCCAAAGAATGCATGTGCACATGCCCCATGTTAGAAGTAAAAAATTAGTATAACATTTTTTTTAATTTTTAATTTTTAATAATACTCTTCCATTAATAGCTTTTTTTTTCAATATTAATGGGTGCAGTAACAGTTTATTCTGTCATCTCAGTACAAAATCTGAACTACAAAACAAGGTGTTATATCCATATATATATATATATATATATATATATATATATATATATATATATATATATATGTTATATCCATATATATATATATATATATATATATATATATATATATATATATATATATATATATATATATATATATATATATATATATATATATATATATATAAAGAAGTGTGTTGCACTGTGTTTTCCCTGGGCAGAAAAGAATCCTCTTGTCTGTAACTGATGTAAATGCAGAACTTAACTTAGGATGATAAACAGAGGGATGGATAAATGATGCGAAGCTGCTATTCATCTTACTTCAGTTTGATACATTTAGACAGATTTCTAGTGCGAGGGAGTTTAAAAAGATCCTTCTGTTATCCGTCTAGATTGATCCAAAAAGTTAAGCAGAGCTTATAGATGTTTTGCTCAGAGAGGAGCGTATTGACTTGACTTCACCTTTTAAATGAAACAAAGGTTGCTGACAGCTCCCTGTGAATGTAGTTTAGCTATGGTGTTTTCCGTTTGTTGTCAACATGGAGACTGAATGTAACCAGACACATATGATGCATGTCTTCAAGATAAGAAAACACTATCGTTTTTATTTATTTATTTTTATTTTTATAAGTGGCTGTACAAATTTCATTTGGATGATGGGACCTGTCTGGCAGAGGATTTAAGACTCAACTTTGGCAAACCCAAAAGAACCCACTGCAGGATTTCAGCTCTGATGGTCTGGCAAGTTTTAAAAAGAAAAATTTGATCCATAAAATCCACAAATTAAGAGGGCACTACTCTTTCCCAGACCTTAGGTAAGAACAGATTGGGCATCTTTAAGAGAGCTAGAATCAAAGCATGTTTGAAAGCTATTGAAAATATTCCTTCAAAGAGTGATTGTTTAACGTTTGCTAAAAAAAACTGGGCTCAGCAACATCTAAAATCTCTGAAGGTCTGCATGAGGGTGACTGGATGAGGGAAGTGAAATAGTTTCAAAAGTCATTCAGTAGGTGCATATGACGTTGCTTGTTGAGGATAGGTGTTCTAGGGGGTAATTTTCTCGTGAATCCTAGTTACCTTATTGAAATTTTTCTCATAGTTTTGCAGCCACAATTTGAAAACTGAAGTGGTTTACTCCAGGTACAATTCTCCACTCTCTTGTGTGTTCCACTGAACAAGGTGATGAATCTGAAACAGAAAGCGTTATAAAAATAGTGGAATCAATAAAAAGATTGTGCGCTTCAAAGTAAATCAACACAGAGAAACCACAGAACAGGTGTGCTGCCATCATAAAACGGATCAAATGCCACTGCTTGGCAACACACTGTAAAAGGTACAACTTTTGCATGATTGAAATCGTTTCAGCACCACGGACAGCTCCCACTCCCACCCACAGGCGTCTGTTATGGCCTCTAATGCGGCTTGTATATCCATAATAAATTCAATAAATTCCCACAGCTGACTGTGTACCTGTGTTCCACTTCTTTAACACTTCATTTTATGGGTTCAATTGCCTATAATTTTCCAGAGCGAGGAGATGCGCCGGGGAAGCCGAGGCATGGGGTGTGCGACTGCTGCAGTTCCAGTCATTATTCAGAGCACAGCTGTTTGGCAGCTCAGCACAAGAGCATGTGTGTTTCTTTCTTCAACACAACCTACAGTGTTCTGAGGCATTTATAATTAATTGATAGAATGAATAACTCATGGCGGTACATATTTACTTTGGCTTTTAATTATTAACATGCTGGGAATGTACATCTGTCGAAGGTTGCTTGATTGTTGTAAGTAATCTGATTCATGTCAAATTTCTTTAAGTTAAACTATAATATCAGAACACCTTTTGTTACACGCATTTCACAAAGGATTTGCTTTTCTCTTTTTGGTAAAAGTAAAGACAAGATTGGACTCATCATGTTGACTAAAAAACTTTTACAATTTGCTGGTATTTTGGTTATTTTTCTTGTTTGCACGGATTTTTCCAGGGACTGTAAAAGGAATGTTGAGAAAAATACATTGAGCCCGCAACTTGTCCAACAATTTAGGTCCAGCAACCAGGCGCTACTGTCGCATACACTACAGGAGTAAGACTTTTTTAGAGTACTTCAGCCAGAGTGGTTCCACTGAACATCACGACACAGGTCTAAAATCTTCTGTCGGGATGAAAATGTTTCTCCTATACAAATGCGATGAAACACCGATAATCTATTGAATTTGCCTTTGTAGATATGAAGCAAATGGACAAGGAAAAGAGAGACATGCTGCAAGTGATGGGCTGATAAGCTTTCATGACGCAACATTCAAGGGTTGATGAGGTTTCATGAAACAGTGTCTTGATTTTCAGATGCCACCAGGTGGCACTGTCTGCTGTAAAACGTTTTGACCTAATTCAATGAAACCTCATATCAAAGAGCACCATCTAGTGGCCTCTAAATACTAGGGCACTTTGTCATCAACAATGCAACACTGTTTCATGACACCTCATCCGTTATGATCGACGAACGAAGCAGGACCCAAGTGCGGTGATGAGGAACTCACAGGTGGCTAGATGCGGAGTGAGTACACTCTTTAATGAAACTACAATAAATCCAGGACAGAAAGCGTCACTGAACCGGGTGAAAATAGAGCAAAGTCAAAATGTTCAAAACTGGAGCGTCATATGGGGAGAAGTCCGTAAGCGGAAAAAATGAAAAAGAGCCACAGAACCGCGAGAATCAAACGCAAACGTAAATATGTAAACAGGGAGACAAAACCCTATGAACAGCAAAAACAACTCACAGAGCAAAGCAGGAAACAGTGGAAGGAACAAAGCACTAACTCAGGCACCAGGGATAATCAGGAAGGAAATAAAACAATGAACTGAGCGGGCGAAAAGCAAGAGCCAATTAACCACAAGGAACAAGAGGAGTCGATCTGGCACACGTTGCTGGAGTGCAGGTGCTTATGAGCTGTTGATGCAGATGAGATCAGTAACTCCAGCTGTGCGCCATTAACCTGGAAACAGAGAAGACAAACGGAAGTTACAATAACCAACATAAAGGCGAATCATGACATCATCTACCCATAACTCTTTATTCTTACTTTATTCTTACTCTTTTGTCTTTATTTTCCCAACCCGCTAGATGGCGCTCTGTGCTCTAAAGAAACTGAAACATCATATCATCTTTAAACTGAGAGCGCCACCTTTTGAGCTCTGTAAATAAGGACACTGTTTAATGATGCCTCGCTAACGCATCACCATGGAGCGCTCCCAGTAGAGCTGTTGATGGTATCCAAAAATTCAGCTCATCCAGGATAGCACCTCAGTGCATCACTCAAAAATGACATCCCCCAGGACATTGTCATGCTTATGAACTAGACAGCAGCAAGTGGACAGTAACCCAGCAGTAGGACCTGCTCCAAGCTCATTTTGATCATAAATGTGCCTCTACCTGATCAAAAGTCAAGAAACTTACTCCAGCGGCATCGGCACCAGAACTGACAGATGACACGTGATGGACATGGGAGAACATTTGGCGTCCCTGTGGCGGCAAATCTTTGGTCAACAGGACTGTTTTCCAAACTTGCACCACTTCTTTATGCTTCTACTCATAATCCTGTAATCAAAAAAAGTATCAAAAATAGAATGGTACTAGTTCAGTTCAAGGACGGTACAAATCTTTTGGTAAGAAAATAATCACAAACTGTACGCTGGGTTTGCGTTCGCATCAGAAATTCACAATTTAGCAGTCAAAACATATATTCATGTGTTTTTTTATCCAGAAGAATGAACCATCTGAAGTGGGTCCATTGAGGATTAAACACGTCAAGTTATTAAGTTTCTGTTGCTGTTGCTGGATAAGTGAATGCTCACCAGTTATCCAGCTGAAGGTCTAGCAGGAGCAGCTGCCAGTTTGTGCTTCAATCCTGCCAAATTTCAGAGGTTTTAAAAGCAACTTTACTGTTCTGTGAGACGTCTTCAAATGACTGGCCTTTGAATTACCTTTCAGCGAACAGGGAAGCACCGTTCACCACTATGAAGAAGCGTTTTAATTTACTTCCTCCTTTGGCATTTCCCATCAGGCTTTGCCACAGCAATTAAACCTGCTCCACTTGAGCTTCTAACCATCTTGATCATCGTTCCCAGCAACACCTATCCTCTGCATGTCTTCATTCCTCTGATCCAGCAACAGCATTCCACGCTGCCTTCTGTAACCTACAGCTGCATTTCATTACATTCTTTGTCGGACAAAGCATTTTCATGCTTTATCTAAAGCAACTCTGCTTACGGCATCTTTCAAGAAGGATTTGGACAATGCTGGTTTATAAGATATAAGTTAGCTCACAAATGCAATATATGCTAGAAGAGTGGACCATCCTTATGACAAGCAGAGTGTTCCAAAGCTGAGGGTAAGTGATACGCACAGATGTGCTGGTGAGGTTTCATAAAATAGTGCCCACATTTCAGACGGTAGCGTTGGTTTAAAATTTGTGGTTTCATTGAAATTGTTGTTCGAAGTTAAAGAGTTTTAAAGCAAAGAGTGCCTTACAGTGGACACTGAAAATAAAGGCACGGTTTCATTCTGCCTAACCAACAATGTATTGATGCTGTGGGGAGATTAGGTTTTATGAAACAGTGTCCCGATACTTGGTGGCACTGTGTTTAGGAAAACAATAAATTCTAAAATGAAAACAGAATGTTAATTGTGTGAAATCTGGAGAACAACATCAGTTCACCATTTACAACAAGATACGGTAGCGGTGTCAAAACAATACTGATACTGAAGAGGTGAAGGCTAGACAAAAACAAAAAAAAAGTCACCTGGACGTGCTATTAATGGGTGACAGTTGGGGTGCAACTATATGCGCCTGAGGTCAATCTGAATGTACTGTTTCCTTCCATGATGACTCATTCCAAAATGGCAAGACCAGAATTCACCAGGCCTCAACTGTCCACGAATGGAGCATACAGCATTGTTTTCTCACAACAGAATCCAGCACCCCACTGAGAATTTCGAGCATAATCCGAAGCCCACTGAAGAACTTGGGGATGATGGGGGGATTTGCCTCCCTCTGTTTTGCAATGACAGTGTGGTCGATGCGTTGATCAAAAATGGCTGAAATGAAGCCAAAAACTCCACTGAATTGCTTTGGTTCACACACTCACATGCCTGAGGTCAGCAGGTCCTAACTTCTCGTGCTCTGTAAGGTCGAAAATATTGCTCACCAACTCCTTGGAACGCTCACTGAAATCCTCTATCGCAGAAGGAATTCAGGCTAAATGAATGGATTTTGTTGTTTTAAAAAATATATATTTCTTTTTAATATTCCTACTGAGAAAAACAGCGAGAACAATGTAACTCAGCATAAGTTTTCATAAGTTTTACTTCAGTGAAGTTAAAATAACATTTTTGTTGTGATATAGTCGATTTTTTTGTGCTGTTGAATGCTCCTCCTGGTATAGCAGAATGGTTCAAACCAAGACAGAATGATCGCTCTCATATCCTTTAATAAAGAAATGTAAAATAAAAATGTAGCTCCAGTTTGTTTAGCGCTGGAGCTCATCTCAGCTGTCGTCAGTCCTTCATCTGAATGAAAGTGCCGTTAACCACAGACTGATAAGTACATTTCCAGACTTCTAGATGGAAATATTAAAAGGTCACTCCAGCTGAATTAATATTCAAAACAGAAATGAGTCCTTTCATTGAGACAATTTGTCGCTGGCCCTCTGGGAACCAGCCCACCCCACTTCTTGGCCATCAAAGCATCGCCGCAGTCATGGCTGAGGTGTTTCGCATCACTGTCATGATCACTTATTCCGCGATCGCCGGTGGAAGAGGACGTGTCTTCGAATAGCAAGTGAACCGGTAATGCAAGAAAGCTTGGCCTTCTCACAGCTTCCTGCCTGCTGCATTATTATTCATTAAGTGACATGTTATATTCATGCCCATCTGTCTCACGTGCATCTGGAAGCGTGAACTATAACTTACTGGTGTTGTGCAACAACAGGACGGTAGCATTAAGAGGTGTTATCAACTGGAGATTTCTGTGGTTCAGCCATCCCTGACAAACAAGGCCATTAGAGACATTTAACTGTACCAGAGCATGGACTCAGGATGTGTTGAGATGCGCTCCTGGGAGGCATTCTGTAACCAGGGGAGAGAAAGGATGGCTTGTAAAATGCTGAGCGTAGTACAATGCCTACGACAGCAACAGTTCAACTGCTTTTGCATAATTGTTGGAAATGCTATGAACTGTCAATTACAAGTAAAGAATCACATGCATAAATATACTATGCGCATGAACTATTCATTTGGATTTTATAATATGAATAAAAATAATGTCGAATTTACATAGCAATACACAGGAGTTGTACAAACTACTGTAATTCCCATTAAATAGTTATATTTGCTTCAAATAATGCTCAATATTAAGACTCAAATCTTGAAGTCTGGGGCCAAAATATGAGATGGAAAAAAAAACATCCTTTGACCAGAAGCTGAAATACAAAGAGAGGGGCAGATTATAGTAATTGGTGGAGTTGCATTCTGTTGGTTTATATAAAAACATGGAAATGAACTCTCCACAGTCACTCTCTGATAGATGTGATTAAGGTGCATGGAGAAAACATGTAAAATAAATGATGTTACACTATATATGAGAAGTTGCAAATACAAATCTCAATTCCATGACAAACAATGGCACCTTCCAGTTCTACCTGGACCTGGGGAGTTTCCAGTTATGCTCCCTTGATGATGTCACTTGATGTTGGATTTCGCAGGAATTTGCATCCCAGTCCCTCGGTACGCAATCCAAGATGGCTTCCTCAAATGTAAACCGGAAGTAGAAGTTTGAATCAATGATACAAGAAACAAAAGAGCCAAATAAATTTGTGTTTTCTCTTCATCCTGTGGTTTTTCTGGTTGCAAACTGAGCTTGTATTTATCTAGATGTTGCTTAACAGGGCACGTGTAAGGACAAGTTTTGTGGATGTCACTCTCTTCTTTTCAGACTTGGATAACTGGATGGCAGTGAACTCAACTGTCACGTCTTTAAAAGTGCATGTAGATGTTACAGGAACTGCTGCAAACTAAGTTTCATCTTCTATTAAGTTTTAAATGTGAGATATATGTATGAGCTTTATAGAGGTCTCCTAGATTCTAACAGTGATGGAATGATGCTGATGATGCTGTTCACTCTTGATTCTGGAAGCAGTGGATTTCTGGCTGAAGCTCCATCTGTCTCTATAGTGCTTGCAATGAGAGGTTGCTGATTGTAATGTCACTACTGTCACTACCCCAGCACAGTGTCCTGTATCTTTTCTACAACCTCCACCAATGTATGCAAATGTGTGCTGGCGATTTAAGACTGATCTCATGTTGAGGGACGTCAACCTGCGTACGAAGAACAGGTATAGCTTGGTCTCATGATGAGTAGTTCTCAGGCACCAGCTGCTGTGTCTCTTCACGTCTTCACGGTTTGTTTCCTCTCCAACTTTGTCGCGGGTGACGGGCCATCAAAATACTTTATGTCATGATACGTTCCAGAGTGGTCAGTCAGGTGATGCGCCACCGCGACGACCTTCAGCTTCTCTGCAGCAGGCAGCGTTGAAAAACACAAGGCATATATGCAGTCAGCATTTTCATTTTGAGGAATTTGTGCATGTGTAATTGCACAAAAGAATTCATTGTTTTTAGTGCTGTTGCAGTTGTGACAAGCAATTTCCCCACTTTGGGACAAACCTATCTATCTATGTTGATCACTCTACGACAACTGTCAAGTGGACCTTTGGGTCCCATATAACGCTGAAGTCAGGCTTCCATGTTGCATGCTGACTCAGTTCATGTGTACTACTGCGTTCCGTGAGAAAAAAAATCATGTATTAGGATGTGGATGTGCTGGACTTATCATTGTAAGCTGTCATTGTTAGGTATGCAGTACGCGTCAAACCTGTGAGGTTCTATACGTGTATACCAAGTACTCTGCCTCGTGGCTTAACCCATGCCCAACCACTTTTTTGGTGAAGTGACCCAATGCCTGTGGCGTCTGGAAATGCTGTGGATGGGGCAATATTTGCCATTAATTGAAAGGCAATGAGTCGCTGAGGGAAGCCAAAAAAAAGAGCAATATATTTTACTGTGCCATTGGCAGAAGCGTTTGACTTTTGGTGTGGTTCTGTTCAGATTTACGCATGAACATTTCAGTGGTTGTCTTTTTTTTTCTCCTCTTTTTTTTAAAGCAACTGTTTTGAAAACAATTTATTTGCGAGAATATTAACGGTATATTTTCCAAGCATACCAGACAGAACATCAGTTTGCACTGAAGTTTGAAGCTGAAATGAACATCAATATTTTGATATTTACAAATCCATCCCCAACTACTCTGTCATATTCCATAAAACCTGATCTATTGCTTGCAGTTCTATCCAATTCAAAAGTGTGAACCATCAAACAAAAAAAAAAAAAAAGGCTTGAATCCTTTGCATCTGAAAACTCCTGCTCATCCATCATCTGTGGGAATGAAACTGCCTGTTTCTCAAATTAAATCCTCCACAGTGGCTGCATGCGAGGACGACCCGCTCAGTAGTTTTGTTCCAGATAGCGCGTCCAGACAAAAGCTGCAATCAGAGGGGGTGTCACAGATTAACGTGATCGGTGCAACTCCCGCCACCCCAAAATGGGAAGCCTTTAGAAAATCTCGGGGGAATTGTTTCGCTTCCATCAGAGGGATAAAAGCCGTGCTATTTCAATATTGGCCTGGCAATTAAACTCTGCTTGAATAAACCTAATGTGAGCTCAAGGGTCTGCACAATCCAAACATACAGTCGTCACTGGAATGAATGTTGCTGTCTTCTGCTTCGGAGTGAGACACACAGTGTTGTGAAAGGCTCAAAGGGAACGACTGACTTTGTTTGCCACTTTATTTTAATTGTATGGATTATAGAACTTAGTTGAAGCGCTAATGCCTCGTGTTTCATTGCTCTCCTCTATTCCTCCTTGTGGGTTTATATGTCTGAGAACTAAGAAGTGTTTTCCTGCTTCCCATATTGCACTTCTGTATGCACTGGTTCTATTGTCGACCAAAAGATTTTCTCCTTGTGATACAATGGTGACAGTGGGCATCCAAAGGAGCTGCATGGGTGCTATGATATTTCAGGATAGAGGCAGATGCACTTACAGTTGGCAATGACCATGGCACCTCAATGAAGAGAAGCTCCTCATTCTCAAATGATAAGTCCACCCAAAGCTCATAACCATCTGCATAAGGTAGGCTCATATATGAACTAATACAACAGCAGCTTTGCCATTTGACTAGGCTCCTCCCTATGCTAGAAATATCCATCTCCGACAAGGTCACAGCCCAGAGTCACCTTTTCCCTTTGAAATGATAAGCTGGACTAAGTGGACGTATGGGACTAATAATGGGCAGATGGAGCATCACGAGACAGCAGGGCTCATGAAACAGTGTCTGAATTTGCAGAGGCCACTAGATGGCGCTCTTGGTTTATAAATGATGTGATGTTTGAATCCTAGTTGTTCAAGTCCAAACAGTTTACAGCAGACAGTGCCATATGGTGGCCTCGAAAAATCAGGATACTGTTTCATGAAGCCTCATCGACCCATCACTAGATGGCAGTGTTGGGGAGGGTACTGAAGTGTAGTTAAGTGTGGCAGTTGCATGAACAAAGTACATTGCTCTTCCTCAATGGTCAGCTAACAAGTCGCTTCAGCTAGTCAATACACTGATTTAACGGCTTTAAATAATTTAATGTATGGTGTAAATAAAACATGCGCACCACAACAGCCACCTTAAATGTTCACAGGTAGTTGGGAGAACTGCCACTGAACTGCAAAGTACAATTCATCACATCATTATTGGAAGTGTAACTTTGTACTCATTGGAAACTTCTATAAACATGATTTAACGGATGTGTTTCACGACAGGAGTTGTCGTATTGTAACAAGCTTTTTGGGGCATTTCACACAGCGCGCTGTGTCTCTCGACAAAGTACGTGCTACTCAAAAGTCCGACATGTGAACAGAAGTGAGTCGGGTTTTGGTCGCGGAATTAATCCGTCCAGAAGAGCCGCACCTTGCCTCAGGAAACTCTTCGCGATGAGCTTCTTGCCTGAGGTGACTCGCCACATAAACTACGTGTGCAGCGTGACTCCACACAGACATGATAAATGCTGCGAAGTAAAGGGTCTGATCGCTGTCTGAACATCCAACAACAACTTCGCAAACTCCCTGAACACTGATTGTATTTGATAACGCACGTGTTTTCACCTTTATTAGGCTGATAAAGATCTGATTGTATTGACAGATAGATTTACTTAAATGCATAATATTGGGGTCTAACTGTTGCTCTTACAACTGCTGTCATCTACGGAACTGAGAAGACTTTTTTTCCGCTATTTTATTTTTTTCATTTTTTTTTTTTTTTTGTAAAATAAACATGATAACACTCTTTCATGTTTAGTTTAGGCTGTGAAACGTCACATTCTGTTACAGTCGTGGCAGAGGTCCGACATCAGTTCATATCTGAGGTGACTATAACTTGTGTCTTGTTAAGAAGTGACAGAGAACTAAGGTCAAGCCAACGGTTGTAGCATAGGTAGATTGTCTGATGGCAACTTCCTTGAGACCTGCTTTGTTGTGGGTCACAAACCAGCTATTTTGCGCCACCAGCTGAGGAGAAAAAAAAAGGACATCGCCAGAGGCTCAGAGGTGCCAGGCTGCACAGCAGGGGGGGCTGTTTATTTATTTCTGACCCAAATGACCCAAAAAATTGTTGATGCAGCACAAAATATGTTCATAATAATGTTCCTTAAATAGCATCTAGTGACTGCAAATTGTAGTTGAAATGTGTAGTTTAACTATACATTGTGTAAAGGGCCACCAACATCAATTCAACCATAACTCATTCTGTACTTACTAAAACTTCATTTCCATATACTTCTGTTTAAAGACATGGTGAGTGCAACGCTCGATCATGAGACTGGAAGAAACACTGATGCCATCTTGTGATATATCCGGAGGAACCAACACTATAAAGAAGCACGGACGGTTACTCGGCAGCGGAGGATGTCGCAAGCAATATCCTACTAGATTTGAACAATTTGTACATGGTTTTCAGGGAGAAGAGCCATATTTTTCTGGAAGTGCTGACAAACACTGAGACAGAGGCAGAGGATGGTGTGAAGGTGTGACGCTGCCGAGTCAGAGTCGGACATTGATCGGCTCTATAACAGTGACTGGTCATATAAAATAAAAAAAACAAACAAACCCCGCCCCCCAAAAACTGTTCTAAATATATAATGTATGTGGGTGAACAAAGGGACTTCTCTGTTTTCCTGGCGTGATTTGATGCTGTTGCGTCTCTCCAGCGCTTTGATCATATGTTGTTTCAAAACCGTGGGTATTGCAGTCGGTTTCACAAGCCGTTTGAGGCAAACTTTCAGGCCAGAAGGTTCCTGCACAGCAGCAAAATGACAGTAGTGGAAAATAGACAACGCAGATGGTTGCCACTTACCCCCGTTCTTCAGTCTTGCTTCACTCATTTCTTATGAAATGGTATTGAATGTGTCAACAGGGGTTTTATCAAGGAACAACATTGATGGGGCATTTCCAGTTCTTGTTAGTACAAGAATATGAATTCAGTTTTACACTTATTTAGCATTGTAATTCATTGAGCGGTAATGTGTGTTCTTCATAAACATTCATGCAAACCTTGAGAGAAATCCAGTGTGATCGATGAACACCTGTTTTTGAGCCATATGGACAGAGAGGTTGACAAAACAAAAGCTGTTTTTGCAGGCTAATATCTCAGTAAACAAATCAATGGCTGATACACTGATTCAGAACACATGGGATTCCACCAACTATTCTGTGAAGCATCAGAGGATGATATCTCTCTTTCAGTGAGCCAGCAGCGCTACAGTAAGATTATCCTGACGTTGGAGGATTGTTATTTCCCACATGGACAGATATAAAACAAATAGGAAAAAAAAAATAATTGCTGCTACCCGAGCATAATACTACAGTCATGAAGTTGGCGCTTTTCAATTCATTTGTTTGTGTTGCTGCCTTATTTAAGCAGGACCAACCTCCCTGCTTTTGTATTTCGGCGGCGACAATATAAATTATCACACCAGGGACAGCAGAGCGGATGAAACGGAAGCAGTAATGAAAGCCAGAAAAGCAAAACAAAGGACGCAACGCAGGAGCAACATGAAAGCAAGCCCGCACCTCTCGGAAGGAAGCGTTTCATTTTCTTCTGTCTCCAGTCAGATTGAATCACACGTGGCTGCCAGCCGTAGGTAGGTGAGCCTAACTCAATTCTCACCACGCTGTCACCGTTTCTGCACAAGCCCTGGTCGACGTGTTGCATTCACGACTCCCATTGTTCTGGCACCGCATCGACCCCGTCTTCATCTCTTCTTGTTTGACCTCCACTATTATCACACCCTTGACTCGCTGAACTTCATTCAACTCTGCCTGAACCCGTCAGTCATTTCAAATCTATTGCGTTCAGCGCAAATGTCACGCTCTTTGTTTGTGAAGCGTTAGATCAATCTTTCCACTCCGTTCGACATCTGACGCTTCTCGGCAAACAGAGTCAAACTATGGCTCTGTGGACGTCGAGCTCTAATATCTTCTCTCCTGTGTTGAATAATACATTGCAGATGAACTTGTAAGATCATATGAATTATTTCAAGTATTTTGCAGAAGTGCTGGTGCAGGAAAAGCTGGCAATAAATCCCATTATATATTAATGTAAACCTGGATTCTGATCCTTCACATGTTGCCTGTCAAAACAACGCACTTTGGTGAAAATAGGACAATGTTGGCGTCAAAAGTGCAGTTTGTTTATTTAACATGTTGCAAGTGGCACCATTTCAAGTTTTCTTTTCCCACAATTTTTATACAAGTTTCATACAGTACAAGCATTGTAAGAGGTTAATTCCTACTTTCGGTGTGTCATACATTTTCGTCTTTTAATTTCATGAATATTTCAACTTATTTTCTTTGTTTTAACCTTTAAATCTCATTGAATCCTTTTAACATACAGTGGAGTCTCCTGCTTTCGTGTGGGGGCGTCCCTGCAGTGACAGCAGGTCGGGAAGAGACGAGCTGCAAGTGAAACGTGGACAGATCGCAGGTGACAGCGTGAACTCAGCTGCAAACAGAGTTGGAGCTCTGCACTGTAAATATTTGAAAGCTTAATGACTGCTGAACTTCATGATGGTTGATGTGGCGCAGGTCATATCCTGTTAGGTTATTTTGATTCTTAGGGTATACACAGCAGATTCTGCTTTCAGGTCACACTGATGTTTAAACAGAAATAAAAATAATTCCGCTATTAGACAGAAGAAGCAAAATATCATTGTAATGGTGTCATTGAGTAGTGATATCTTACTGTGGTTAAAGTGTAATCTCCAAAATGGAGGGCGCATTAATACTTGGACTATTGTGAGGGTATATCAAACAGTTATATTTCAACTTTATTTGTAATTTTTTAATGTTCTGTATTATTTTTGGCAATGTGTTTTTAATGCGTGCGGCAATGTCGCAATGGTTAGCACTGCTGCTTCTCAGCAAGAAGGTTCAAGATCCATCCTGCTCTTGAACTTTCTGGGTTGAGTTTACTCTCCTGTGTGCGCATGGGTTTTCTCCGCTTTCCTCCCACAGCCCACTGCCCTGCGATGGACTAGCAACCTGTCCACGGTGTACTCCTGCATCACGCCCAATGACTGCTGGAATAGGCTCCAGCACTCACCGCAACCCTGACCAGGACTATGAGCTGGTTAACTGACGATGAATGTGTTTCACATGCAAAAAGAAAGAAGAAAGAAGAAAAGAAAACAAATTTAATATATTGTCCCTAAGGTGGGAAAAGAAATCCTAAACACATGTTTTCATTATACCACTACGTATTAATAGAATCCCCAAAAATATGTAATACTTGCATAACATTAAAAATGTGTTTAATTTGAGTATATATTTCTGATGGGATTAATATTTGGAAAGGAGTACACGGTGAAAGTTTGGGGAGAGCATCAGGAGAGATCTCTGTGAGTTGGGTCAAACTGAATTTGAACCTTAAACTTTCTTGTGAGGATTCAGCACTAAAGGTCTTGGTCCGACATATGAGGAGGACGAACATTTGACCCTTGAGCACTCTTCACGCACCATCTTCAACACTGCAGCAAGACAGCTACATTTTCATTTGAACTCTGAAGGTTTATATGTGGTGGAACATTGGTGAGAAACAGACGGCTTTCTGATTCACAGAAAGTACCAGCAACAAATCCCAACCCCCTGAATCATGGCGACGTACACTTGAAAATACAGAGGCACTGGTTCTGACTAGTGGCAAGGGAAGGAAGAAAGCCAAGAAGAATTAAGATTTATTTGTGGTTAAATTTCAAATTTTGCTAATAATTCATAATAGTAAAACATGGTGTACAGTTATCCACTTGGTTCCAAATTTATTGAAATGAGTTTCTAAAACCATACAACTGTATTTCTAGAGACCTGAGGAGATGGTGTTGAATTGTTGTTGAACACCCCAAACCATTGCAACACAAGGACTGTGGCATTCTCAGTATTTTCTCCATGACAGACAGAAACCATTTTGTGCTGTTTAAATGAATTGTTTCTCACTTTGCACCTGTTTTAGTACATGCAAACCATGAATGACTTTGCTTGGGCAACAGTCAAGCTTCAGGTTGTAGTTGTTCTGCATGGTAACATGAGTAGTACAGATCCAGATATCCAGCAGAACTAGTGAGGCATTTGAGGCTGTGTTTATGTTGACTGTCTTGGTCTATCTTGCTTAAAAGAGGATGAAACGTGGAAGCACCTCGTCCTAATCCCAACAGATCTCTCGCTGGAGCAGGAAATGCATGTCAGGAAACTCAGAGCTTAATCCTAGCCAATACGAACTCTCAGTTAACCTGACAAGTCACACAGGGTGCCAGCCAAGGCTTAATTGCTTTCAGAGTAGTTTCCTGTTTTTCTTCCCTATAATTTTCCTCTGCTTTTTTTTCTTTTACTGTGACAGTCCAATAACAATCCACTTCTCATCTGTAAAAAATGATTCATCCACTTTATTTTGATCGCTGTATGCTAAAGGATTTATTCACTCCAAGGTTTTTGTCCACATGTCCCCGTATTTTCAATGAAACTATCATTTCTCAAAAACGCAACTAGCACTGAGCTTTTTTTTTTTTTCCTCTGTAAACACTTTCATTTATGTGACACTCGTTCGTGGCGCCTTTATTCACGTAATCTCTGAATCTCTTCCCTCTTATTCGCCGGCCCTTCTCTCCAAAGAACGCCGCTCTTGTACTAGGTTGTAAGAGATGGAGCAAGAGATAAAGGACGCCCATAGAGAATGCAGCAAATGATATTTCTCCTCGCCTGCCAGTCCTCTTTCATCCCGTCAGATTTACCTGGCAGCCAGTTGAAGGTGGAGGTGAGGCTGCAATAATAAGAGCAGCGTGCATTAATATCCGCTCACGCTGAGCCATGTCCTTCTATTGTCGAGCGCTCACGGATAAAATGGACAAATGTTCAACATAAAGACCACAGAGCCTCATGCATTTCCACATTTCATTCTGCTATTTAAAAGATGCCATTTAACGTCCACAATAGCAGAAGAGACACTGACATTCCAGATTATAATCTTCACCGGCAGCTGCAGAACAAAGATTGTTTTAATTACCTGAGCTCTCAACCTCACAGCGGTGTCTTAATAATTCCTGACAGAGAGTGGATGGATGTTCGCTTTACTTTCACAGTTTCAGAATATGTCTAATCTCATTGTCCTGCTGGTCTCACATTTCCTTTGTATCACTGTGGCACAATGTGCCTGAACCACAGAGAGTCAATTAAAAATCCAACATATTCATATTCACACATTTATTTTCATCTCTTTAGCAACTATCACTTAAAACATACAAAAATCAATTTGCCAAAAGCATACGATTTTGTGTCAAGTAAATGTTGAGGCACGATGACCAAGTCACTGCTTCTGTGCGCTATAAGTGATGTTTCAGACGCAATTTGTCACATCGAACTTTAATCCAAAAGCCAGCGACAAGTCGTGGCACATATATTATCATATATTATCCTGACATATGTAGAGAGGAAAAGCCATCAACAAGCTGACCATGGTGCTTGCTGGCATGCACCCACTCACTGAACTGAATGATCTGATGATCTGATCAGAAATGGCGGTGTCCATTTTTTTACGTACTGACACACTGCATAGGACCCATCTCATTGACCTACTTTTCTAGGGCGACTTGAAAGACCAGGGGACGTCAGTGCAAAGTTAGGTTTGAGGGCAAACCTTAACACTAGTCATGAGTTGGTGAAGCTTCCTGAAACAATGGTGGAATTTTTGGAGTCCACTCGATGGCTCTTAAACTTTGAACAACTATTTCAATGAAACCTAACATCATTTTCATAGCGACAACTTTGACAATTACAACACTGTTCCATGTAGTAGTAATACTGCAAGTCAAATACTGATGCGCTGAAGTTCCATTATCTTTAAGTATGCCACAATGCTCACAAAAGTTAAAGACAGACCAAACAAAAATCATATTTATTGAATGGTCTGTGGACTAGAAGAAGTAGTTACAGATGTCACTGTCCATTTTACTCACTCAAGTGTGAGGAACAGTCGGGAGACCCACATGCAGCAGACAGGGCCTGGAGATTGAGTTCAGCAGTTTAACTGAGCTCACTTCTAATACTAATTCTCAGTATAGAAAGACTCAAAAATACAAACACTCTACTACAAAGGAGGTAGCAGAAACAAAGGTAATTCTAAAACAAGGATGGCGACAGAGTCCGAAAACCACAAACAGAAACAGTTGAATGGATTAACAAGCGTCTGTGAGCGCGTAGCAAGTCCAGCAAAGAGAGACGGGATTTGTGGGAAGAGGAACCAGGATCACAGACACACTAGGAAACAGAGGAGATCAGTCAGTAAAACTCACAAAAGCAAAGCACATGGCAAAAATGTCCATGGTCCAGAGATGAATAATTCCGGATGTCGGGACCAACATGGAAGGTCATAACAGGGGGAACACATGTGGCGAACTGAAGCCCATTGTCTTCTGACCGGCGTTTAAATGTTGAAAGGGGACGATTGCAGGATCAGACTCAGGTGTATGGGTGTGTCTGTGGTGGGAAAAAGACCCCAATCCTGGAAGAGAGGCGGGGAAAAAGGGCGGGAGCAGGAAGCAGTCCAAACCAAATTGAACAGCCGGTGGGGGGTTTGTGACATGAAGGTTATTTAGCATACAAGGCTTCAATATTCATAAATTGTCCTCCTTCACCACTGGATTACAAGTCAATTCAACTACTTTCATGTTCACTTTGCTCGTATCTGCAACAATTTTGAAAATTTTTCCAGATTAAATACTTTCATCGTCTCTGTTTGCCAGCCTCTGAAAATTCAATACTAGAATACTTTTGATGATCTTCACAATAGTTTTGAAATTGATTTCAACTGTGTGCAGCATCATATTATATGGCCCATATGCATCAATGTCTAAACTATTTTAAATTGGATGACATTGTTCATAAACATGAGAACAAGTCAATTCTACTATATGCATGTTTTGTGATATAATTCTGCAGTGACTTGCTGTCAGTCCAATTCCACATACCTGAGCTCACTATTTCAGATGTTACACACTCTACATCAGGGCTCTCAAACACAACTGAGCCGGGGGCTACTGAAGTCTGGGCGAGGCTGGACTGCAGACCAGAGGCAGTGAGGGGAGCTGGTGTTGTTTTTTTGGTCATTCATCATTTATTGGTCACTCTGTTCCACCCTTAGCATGTAACTAATGCCATTTAGGCAATTTACACTGAGGTACATATTTGTTTGCCTTTTTTTTAGCCAAGTATTAAATGCACTTGAAGAACAATACACCACAAAAAGTCAAAATCAGGTTTGTCAAGCCTTATTTTTAGTCGAAATATCTCATCCCACTTAATTATTTCGCGGTACTTTTACCTTGAAATAAGATTTAAAAAAGTACCAATAGAACAAGTCAAATAATATATTTAAGAATGCACTGTCTTAAAACAACTCTTGCTCTTAAGCGGGATGCAATATTTAGGCTGAAAATAAGGCTTAACAAACTTGGTCAGATTTGGGGTTTTTACAGTGTAGGAGGCTCCACAAATATTATACTGTCATATCATTGGGGTATCTGCACCTTTAGTTCGGGGATTCTCATGTTTTCATTCAGATTTACTTAAACATTGTCTACAAACAGTCTTGGTTTGGACAAAGGAGTGTCATGTTGGGAGCACACCCATGCCAAACTGCACCTTGCGGGCCATAAATGTCCTGCAGCCACGAGCTTGAGACCACTGCTTTAAAAAAAAAAAAGAAGAAATCTTTTTTGCACATGGTGAAAGCCACATTTTTAGGATCGGTTTTGTGTGCTAATCTTCACAATCTTGTTGTTGTCTCCACTTCAGCACGAAATAATAGAAGTGAAGTGTTTTTCTCACATTGTCATTCAGGTCCAGTATGCAGCGACTGTGGACACAAGGTCTCACTCTTCAGTCCCACACAAACACACGCACACACACAGGCGCCTACACGCACGCCGACGCACGCGCTTGTAGCCGACTCTCTCAGCAGCTAATTAATGGAACCCACTCCACTTTCACTTTGATGCTGCAGAAATTCTTCAGCGCTGTGATAATGATGTTTCTATTTTGCCCCAAAGTGTGAGACAATATATCCCTCCAACACGACGCAATGACACTTACTCGCAACCTTCAAATCACCTGCTTTCATGGTGTTTTCTGCTGATGGAAAATGGTGTGTGGCCAGTTAAATACAAAAAAAACTTTTTCTTTTTTTTTTCAGAAACATATGCTGCTTATCCGCCACACGCCATTAATGTGCTCTTTCTGGGGGCGAGATAAGTTCTGTTATTCTGAGAAGGAAGCCTGAATAAATTCTGCCACACCTCCATGAACACATGATGAAAGGGAGGTCATTGAGGACAAATCCTGAAACACGCTGCAGTGTAGGGTTTAAACGCTTTTATTTTCGTCATAGGACTCATTTGCATATAAAGCGAGAAAACTAGAGCACTGAACAGTTCTTATTGAATCTCAACGTTACGGAAAAGGATTCTAAAAGATATACACGAAATCTAAAATAAGACTCTGCTACCGACACATACTAAAATTTTCTTTTCATATTTTATTGTCACAAATATTGACTGTTAAAATCACAAGCTTTACATATGTCCTACCTTCTCCAACCAACTACCAAGTGCTGAGATGTTTGGCAGCGGCACTGGACGATAAGCTGGTCACCATCAAAACCATGACTATTGGGAAGAATCAGTCGGCCAAACCAAAAGCTCCAGACTCGTGCCTGTTGAATGGAGCCAGGACTGGGAAATCCAAGTGGATTTCAGTCAGAGAACTTGCGTCCAGAAATGTCTGCAGCCAATCTGTTTCCAAACCCAGCTCCACCAAGTCTTCAGGGAGCTGACATTCCCTTGGGAAGAAGCTGCTGATGAAGCATTTGAAAGGCAAATGCTGAGCTATGGAGACCTAGGAGTGGGGCTGGAAAGTGTTAGTAGCGTGTCTGAGCCTGCTCTTCTACAAGGCTACTCATGGAAATGGAAAGAAGATTGCATCTACTTCAGTTGAGGATGTATTATACTAAAAGGTCAAAACTCCATTTGACCCTGGGCGGCAGAACTCTTGATGTACAAGTAGCCATAGCACCACCCATGACCATCACACCCAATGTACATGTACAATGTTACACAGCATTGAAGTTTGGATTTTCACTCGTCATAATTTTGACTCTCCATCTTTTCAATTTGTCACGTCATTTCTACCTCTAGTGTCCCATTTAGCTGTTTCTCATCTTCCCTGTTTTAACCTTTAACCATCATTTCTAAAATGGCAGTGCCACCGACTGGCCTCTCCAATGAAGGCACTGTTCAATGACGCCTCCGCAGTCCATCATCGCTTTGTCTGTACTAAGCCAATATGCGTATTTTGGACTTGGAGAACCACTTGAACAAACTCTCTGGGTATTATTTGGGGCTTGTTTGGTCCCTGTTTGACTGCTGCAGGAGTCAGTTCCATGTTGTTTGAAAGAACAGTCCGACTCAGACAAGATCAAGAGGGTTGCAGTCACTCTGGAAATCAATAGACAAGGGTGAAATGGCTAACACCATAGTTCTCAAATGGAAAGTCCAGGATGGACATTAGATCATAGTAAATAACAGAGTAATATGAGCTCTTGTTCAATTATGAGGCAAGGATGAAGCCTCTTCAGGTAGAGCTGAGCCAAAGGAATACCAGCCTTCAACTATGGCCATAAGATTTGGGTATTTAAAACCAATTTTTCAAGAGTGATTTGGCAAAGGTTTCTGACGTCTGGTTCTCTGCTTAGACTGTAGCTGCTGAGACCTCAACAGCCTTCATGTTGAGCCATTTAAACATATAAATGGAGCACACAACTGAAACTATGGTAAGATCCATTTGCTCAGCTTTTTAGTTGTGATTTTTTAATATTATTTATTTCTGTCTATAAAACCCAACTAATCCGCGTGTTCAATCTTTGTGCTCAGTTCCATCTTTTTTTTTTTTTTTTGTATCATGGTAGAAATGAATTTCACTGTCTGGCTTATATGGCTATACTTTGTTTTTGTCAGATCTGAAGATATAGGTGATTCCAGACATGCGGGACACAGGCAGGCGTCAAGGATAATACATCTGGTTCGAAATAAAAAGAAGATCTGACACATTTTCTGCATCTCCTTCCATGACGCTGATGGGAATATAAGCAGTTGTTTTCCCCAGATAAGCAGCAGCACGACTGCAGAGAAGCTTTGTCTCAATCTTATAGTTCTGGCTCTGACTGTGATTTTTTTTTCTCTCTTTTCAACAAACTAAGGAAATCACATTTGTTCCAGAAGATCTAGAAACTCAACACTGTTTCCCATCTTAAATGCCACATAAGTTTACTTCTTGTCCTCATACATTCACCAAACTGCTCTGGTTACTTTGCCTTGCATCACTCTCCAGTCTTCCTTCGGTAGAAGAAAAAAGTTTATTTCTCTAAAAACAGAATCAATGAGTTTTCATATACAAGGATGTAAATTAGAGTTGGTGGGTGGTTTAGAAAACCCACTTTGCTTCTTACATCACGGTCCAAGAATCAATACAATAGTTTCAAAGCCTCCCGAAAAACCCACATCAATACAGAAGGCGAAGGAGAAAACATGGATTTACTGATAAGAACATGAGGGATTGCTGGGGAGATGAAGCAACAGGAGAAATATCACGGCGTTCTTAGAAGAAGTAAACAAGAGTAAAAAAAAGTTGTTTGTGGAGTTGTCTTTACAATATAGACCCAATGTGCAGAAACATTTTATCCGACCCAAATTGGTCAATGTCCCTGAAGTGTCACAGCTATTGAAAAATCGTACCCTATAAACAAAATATCTGCTGTTGATGGGCGAAAGTTTGAGGCCTCGAAAGTGACATTCATGGAACTGGGGTGTAGCTTTCTTGATCTGTAGCGTAACAAGACAAGAAAGGGTATGTTCACACCAAGTGTTGACAATGCCAAATGTGGGAGGAGGGTATGGGTCATGTTAGCGGCACAAGGGTTGCAGCTTGTATGCATTTCCAACGAATGGGCACATAACACTATTGCGAAGGTGTTTGGGTCTGCACAAACAAGAGCACCCATTTCTGGCCGCAGCTGGATGATATTGTTCAACGCAAGCACATTTTGCCTTTTGCTGTGTTCCCTGACGCAGTATGCTGCACGTCATATAAAAGAAAGACAGTGGCTAGGTTTACAAGGCGGAGCTCCTTCCACTCTAAACATTCTGTTGTGTCACTTGGTATATAAAGCACCTCAAATAACTATGTGCTCACTCAGGAACACAAGGTGTTATTGATACCAAGTAACATCTACCTCTAAGTGGTGATGATATCAGGTGGGAGAGGAAATATTTGACTCCATTAAAACACCTATGTGTCAACATGCAGCATGGATGTCAGCGATGGACACAAAAATGCACTTCAAAACAGTTACTATTTGATTGGGTTGGCAATATGTATTGAGCACTGAGATGTTTGGTATTCAAACGTCTCCCACACTGGCCTTAGATCAGTAAATTTCTGGCTTATGTTCAGCGTAATTCACTTGTCACGGTTTGTATGTAAGGTTTCTTGGCGATTACATTACTAGGTGCATATAGAAAAAGTCTTGAATAATTTCCCACTTGTTACCTACTGTAGGACCCAGCATCTGTTCATTTACACTATTGCAGATTGGATTCCCAGACCATAACACTCAAACAAGAGATCACCAAGAAAGAAACAACAGTGAGCTTCGTGCAGTGATAAGACTGTGCAAAGTTGGACTGGGAGTTATTTAATTCGTAAACTAGGCTGATGTGGAGACATGAGGAGACTACATAAAGAGTCTCTGTTTCCCAGAAATAGTGTTTCTGTGAAAGAACAGAAGAGCAACAAGTGGGGGACAAGAAGACAGTGCCTTTGTTGACAAGGTGATCAAAGGAGAGGCTGACAAAAAAAAGGCCATAGTGAGCATGTGGATGAAAATGAAGTGACTGGTGAAGAGTTTACTCCTAACTCTCCGCTAAAAGAGAATATATGTAAGGAGTCACAGAGGAAGCAATGGTGCCACACTGACTGAACAGATTCACTGAGCCCAGGGTCACAACCAGAAGACCAATCTGTGAGGAAAAGAGGATAAAGAAAGTTCTCAAAATCAGACAACAGGTTTGTTGATAGCAGAATAACAGCTGAAAGGAGGAGACAGCATCCAAGCGGGGTTGAGGCAGAAGACAGAGTCAAGAAATTGAGTCAAGGCAAAGGTATGTTGCATAACTAAGCAGGATTTCAACTCGAAAACCTGTTGAGGAACAATTCAGTGATGCAAAAATTGGTCCATGTGTGGTTACAGGGTTAAAGGGTGCGGGTGAGGAACGCGTGAAAAGGTTCAGCATGTTTGTTTATGGAAGAATCCCGTAAGAAACATCGCAATGACTGAAGGCCGTTGCTCGCTGAACTCAAATAGTCCACTCCAGCTGGACATGTGACAGAGACGGAGCCGTGATGACAGATGCATCTAAAAGACAGATTTATTTCTCATAACTGAAAGATTTACATTACATTTTCTGCTGTTTCGCCGTGGTGTTTCCTCATAAACAAATAAACATTGGATCTAGGGCAGGACCCAGCTCCTCGACAGCTTGCGATCACACTTTTACCTGCAAACCAATATTCTTAAACGAAACATAGCGGCTTGAAGCGAAGAGCGCCACCATCTGACCTCTGAAAAGTAAGAAACTGCTTCATGATTTTGCATTGCATTGTGGGCCGTGGTCACCATTCCACAGGTTAGGTCTGCTTTCATGAGACAGATGGAAAAATGGATCAACCAAAACGCTGACGGTGAAAAGAAAGTCACCATGACTGAAACGCACACTTGCTTGAGGAGCTGTAAACAGCAATTGACACGCTGTTACATGGAGAACGACAGGAGTGCCGTTCCATGCCTTATCTAACACCAAACTCTGTGTTATTTTGATGTGATGGGCTGCCCACGGCATCAGGAGCATGTGCTTCAATTAAAAGCCCAACACGTCAACAAAGCCGACGGCTGCCTTTGGTGTCACATAACTCCTCTTTCCCAGCGTCAACATATTATTATTGGGAGTGAGGATGTGTTGACCAAAAGGACAAGTCAATCGTCTGCACTGAGGGCTCGTGCAAAGGCTTGGCACCTCAAAAAATGGAGGAAATCAGAGGACTTGAGCAGAACGAAAAAAACAAAAAAAACAAAACACTTAATCCTAAACAATAGTACTTTACTGTTCAATATATTTATATTTTAGTGAAATGCAATACAATATATATATATATATATATATATATATATATATATATATATATATATATATATATATATATATATATATATATATATATTTTTTTTTTTTTTTTTAAAGTCTACACGCAGGAAGTAACTCTGAAACTTAGGGAAAAAAAAACATGTTACTGAATTAATTTTAGTGAAACCACAAACCACCAGGAATCCTATTCTGTTCCTTTGAGGGGAAAAAGTGAAGGAACAAATGCAGTCGACCACCAGCCGTCTTCTCCCCGTGGAGACACTGCGGAGTTGCTTTCTTTCAGTTTTATTTCATAGAACAGACTGTTTCTTCCTCAGTCTTTTCAAAAATGGTCTGTAATGATGATGCAGTGCTGATGTGCCAAAAATGAGTTTTGACTTGAAAAGCAGAACCTCACAAGACACCCCACATTTTCTTTCTTCAACATTTGTTTCAGGTTGTCACAGAGACTATTCCATGCCATTAGGTAGTGCAGGTATGAAAACCTTTTTCGCTTCACTAAAGATTTCCCCTCTTTGCTGACAACTATAAAATAAGCAACCCAAGCAATGCATTCCATAATTAGTAAGTAAAAATACTTGTAAATGACTTTTTACAGTTATTAAATTGTCACACCGTGTGTGGTGAACTTTCACACAAGGGCCAGTGTATCATGAATAATGACAGTGGGACGACTTCATATCTGTTTTGCAGCTGTTTTCACACTTTGTTGCTTGTTTGTTTTCTCTATTCAGAATATTCAATTCAAAAGTTATTTTTTTTATTAACTGCTACTCCATCTGTTTGACAGACAGTATGTCCCTTCACTATTAAAGGAGGAAGAGTTATGTATTATTAATACGGATCTTTTCAAACCAATGAAATATTCAGCAAGTATTATATAAAGGCATCCATTTTCAGAATCACGAGACTCTGCATCCATAGGCAGATTAACTGGGAACTATGAATGAATAAAAAATAATTTCAAGATTGCATAGACAATGTGTGTCATTGTCTGTTTTCCAAGCGTGAGTTAAACTCTCAACTGTCCTCTCCATCATGCTACCTGCAAATTTCTGTTATTGATCTGAAGCCCCCAATGACTGGCTTCATTTTGACCGATTCTTCACCAGACATAGGTTTGAATAGAAAACACAACACTTTTATTGGTGGCCAGTTGCCTCTCCCCGTTGTTGTGCAGCAATATTTCCGTTTTCAAGCATTCAAAATAAATCCTCTGTTTGTATATTCATGAGAAACTGTTACTTTCTTCAGCAGATACTGGCATAAGCAGGTGTACAGAGCCGATGGAATCATTTTTGCCCAAAAGCCTTCGATCCAGCACAGTAATATATTGCGAGCACAGTCTCATTTTGGAGGAGATTTGTCATAATACTAAAGCGGCCAGATGCGTTTCCCCAGTTGTAAGAGATGTTCCTCGCCCACTGGGTGACCCTGTCAAACACTGAGAAATATACTGTTTGTCATACTCTGGCTCCCACAATCTTACACTCAGGGGGACACCAGGACCTTGAATGGGAGTCACAAAGCTGAACCAATCAGATTTGCAGATTTACAGTCAGCATGTGTGTGTGTTCTTGTTTTGATGTGCCGCATTTAAGTGTGATGCCTGTGTGAGAGATTACAACTCCAATGTAGCTTGGGAAAGTCTTACAATCCCTCAGTCTTAGCTCGCTTTAATGGGGCCTGAATGGTGGATCATCATTTGGGATCTCCTTGGGTGAAGGTCAGCAGCATTTGTTGTTTGTTTGACACCTCTTTTATCTTGCACGTCCTCGTGAAAGCCTTCGGACCGGCGCGCTGGCGATGCTGACTTGCCACTGTCCTCTAAAACAACTCTTGACTGGTGCAGATGCCTGCAAGCCTGCGGTGCTGTCACCTAGATTATAAACTGCTCAATAGCCGCCCCTGATTTTACGCATGCAAAAACAGACAGATCAATTCAGAGCACTGGAGGCAGCAATTACAAGTTAGAAGAGTCATTCAGGCCCAGAGATGCGCGTCACTATTGTGGTAATTATTTTCAGGTTCTCTGCATCCTGCCCTGATGGTTATGAGCCACAACGTCATACATATGTGTTCAAACTTGCTGGTGTTTCATAGAAAGCATCTTCATTCGCATCAGGGTGAGAAAATCATCGTCTGAGGGGGGCGTGTTATCCAAGTCTGAGGGGGGCGTGTTATCCAAGTCTGAGGCGGGCGTGTTATCCAAGTATGAGGGGGGCGTGTTATCCAAGTATGAGGCGGGCGTGTTATCCAAGTCTGAGGCGGGCGTGTTATCCAAGTATGAGGGGGGCGTGTTATCCAAGTATGAGGGGGGCGTGTTATCCAAGTATGAGGGGGGCGTGTTATCCAAGTCTGAGGGGGGCGTGTTATCCAAGTCTGAGGCGGGCGTGTTGTCCAAGTCTGAGGGGGGCGTGTTATCCAAGTCTGAGGGGCGTGTGTTATCCAAGTCTGAGGGGGGCATGTTATCCAAGTCTGAGGCGGGCGTGTTGTCCAAGTTTGAGGGGGGCGTGTTATCCAAGTCTGAGGGGGGCGTGTTATCCAAGTCTGAGGGGGGCGTGTTGTCCAAGTCTGAGGGGGGCGTGTTATCCAAGTCTGAGGCGGGCGTGTTATCCAAGTCTGAGGCGGGCGTGTTGTCCAAGTCTGAGGCGGGCGTGTTATCCAAGTCTGAGGGGGACGTTTTATCCAAGTCTGAGGGGCGTGTGTTATCCAAGTCTGAGGGGGACGTTTTATCCAAGTCTGAGGGGCGTGTGTTATCCAAGTCTGAGGGGCGTGTTATCCAAGTCTGAGGGGGACGTTTTATCCAAGTCTGAGGGGGGCGTGTTATCCAAGTCTGAGGGGCGTGTGTTATCCAAGTATGAGGGGGGCGTGTTATCCAAGTCTGAGGGGGGCGTGTTATCCAAGTCTGAGGCGGGCGTGTTGTCCAAGTCTGAGGGGGGCGTGTTATCCAAGTCTGAGGGGCGTGTGTTATCCAAGTCTGAGGGGGGCATGTTATCCAAGTCTGAGGCGGGCGTGTTGTCCAAGTTTGAGGGGGGCGTGTTATCCAAGTCTGAGGGGGGCGTGTTATCCAAGTCTGAGGCGGGCGTGTTGTCCAAGTCTGAGGGGGACGTGTTATCCAAGTCTGAGGGGCGTGTTGTCCAAGTCTGAGGGGGGCGTGTTATCCAAGTCTGAGGGGCGTGTGTTATCCAAGTCTGAGGGGGGCATGTTATCCAAGTCTGAGGCGGGCGTGTTGTCCAAGTTTGAGGGGGGCGTGTTATCCAAGTCTGAGGGGGGCGTGTTATCCAAGTCTGAGGGGGGCGTGTTGTCCAAGTCTGAGGGGGGCGTGTTATCCAAGTCTGAGGCGGGCGTGTTATCCAAGTCTGAGGCGGGCGTGTTGTCCAAGTCTGAGGGGGGCGTGTTATCCAAGTCTGAGGGGGGCGTGTTATCCAAGTCTGAGGGGGGCGTGTTATCCAAGTCTGAGGCGGGCGTGTTATCCAAGTCTGAGGCGGGCGTGTTGTCCAAGTCTGAGGGGGGCGTGTTATCCAAGTGGACTAATGTGAAGTGACATCAAGCAACTGTCATTCAGGACATAGGGGAAGCACCTACTCACCAGAGTTGGTCTGGTGAGGCTTCATGAAACAGTGTCTTCATTTTCAGAGCCCTCTGGCTACTGTAGCACTCTCTGCTCTAAAATATCAGGCTTTGAGCTAGTGATGGGTAGATGAGGCATCATTGTATCATGAAACATTGTCCTAATTTTCGGAGGCCACCAGCTGATGCTGTTGGTTTTAAAATGATGTGAGGTTTCATAGAAATAGTTGTTCAGATCCAAATATTAAACAGCAGACAGTGCCACCTGAACACTGTTTCACCTACCCATCACTGCTTTGAACAACTATTTCAAGACTACATTTAACCAAGAAAGCCACCGACTGAGCTCTGAAAACACCAGGACAGTGTTTCATGAAGCCTCCCCTTAGTATTGAGGAACAAAAATTGAACTCTTAAAACACACTATATCTCTGGAAATAAGTCTCATCCTGCAACTCAGTCGGATGCTAAGCTTTGTGACGCTGCACCACAGGTAAGATATCATGGATGATCCTTGGTCCTCGGCATCTGCATGAAACGGGTTCACTACCACACATTTGCAAGTAAATCTGAACAAACTAAATTTGACATAAACAGTGCTTAAATGCCGCCCTCGACTGTGACTGTGTTAACTTTCGATCTATAATGAAATGAAAAGAAAAGATTTTAATTGTTTCATTTTTTTTTCTACCTCGGAGGTAAATCTGAGAAACAAAATGTTGATGTTGAACATTTGCAGACACTGATGTGAAGTACAGTGAAAAAGTGACAAGGAAGATACTTTTAAAATATGCAACAAATAAGTGAAAACATCAATCAATAAAAACATTTTAGATCTATAAACGGGAACGGTTCAACACTCAAGTCCGAAAAGCATCCGCTGTCGGACGAGCTGACTCCTGAAGACTTTTTCCTTCAAGCTGTGAGAGCCCTCAACTATGCTGCACTTTTGCTAACTGATGTGTCTGATTCTGGCTTTAACTCTTTCTATTTGTTTTGTTTTATTTTTTACCCTCTATTAATATGAATCTTTAATTCATTTTTACGTCACATCTGCTTTTAACACTATTTTGTTTCAATATATTTGTGCTTGAACTTCAACAGAAACAGAAACTAGAAACTGTCAAGAAGCATTTCAACATTGTCAGTTTTAACTTCATCGGATAAATACAGGGGAGCGACTGAATGTGGCCCTTGGTCGGCACTTTTCCCACATTAATCTTTTCCTTTTTTGCTTGTCTCCAACAGTTTCCTTTCCCCTTTCACTGTGGCTCCTCCGCAGAGTGAAATCTCTGTTCCTCCTCTTCTTACTTCCACTCACCTCACCGTAGCACTGACATGACCTTATTTGCCCATGGATGAGGTGTCACAGTAGGGGGTGACCAGACCTCTGTTCTGCTACACTCAACGCCGGCTTGCATTGGCAAACTGAAAGTAGTTTGAGGTTATGTACCTACTTAAGGGCAGGACTGACAGCTTGAGCTGTAAAAGATGTAAATTCTGATCGTTGAATTTTGCTGAACTTACTTTCAACAAGACAAAACAGACAGTAGCGCTTACATTTTTTTTTTTTCATTATTTTGTGCTTTTGCAACTGTTAAATTTATGCCCCACACTTTCAAAACTACCATAATTTTGCAGATACTAACCTATGTAAGATACAACACAAAATAATTACTTTAAAGAAACATATTTGCAGGAATACATTTTTTATAACTGAAAGTTAAAGTGATAGTGGTCTAGTTTTGACTCAAATTTAAATATGCTGCCATATATTTATTTAAAGTTTTGAGATTCATTACTGGAAGTCATGTTATTACGAGATGAATATAAAAAAATGAGATGAATAATGTGAGGTATATTGTTGAATCGTGTTGACACGAGACAAATTTGCAGCGCATCGGTTGGATTCCAGACATAAAAAGTGAAATTTCAATGATTCTGCTCCTTTGCAGCCGGCGGAATAGATGGTAGTTGCAACTTGAATACAAAGGATTCTCTATCTGGGGCAGCTCTGGGGATCAACCCAACACATTAGCATTTCGATATTGTGCGAGAATGCCACCCTGCTAGCTCAAAGCTAAATCTGCATGCAAACACCAGCATTCCAATCTGCTTCACGAGCGATCTTTATGTCTAACAACTTCACTTTAGAGCCAGCTAAGACAAGAGCACTTCTGGGTTTTGTAGGAACAGATGAACCACAACATCACGTGGAGCAGTAGCTTGTAGTTGCGGAAAGGAAACCAGCAATGAGTGTTTATTTGGAGTGAAAACTATTCATTGTGGGATCTGAATCAACATTTTGGAGTAAACTAATGGAATCATTTGCAATATGCTAATAAAAAGTTATTACTAGGGATCTCTGCGATCGTAACAATACTGTATATAGACTGGAATTCAATTTATGGTTTCATACATTTGGCTTGGATGAGTTCAATAGGGCTCTTCATTTCAAGTTCCCATTGTATTACTAGCGCCATGTTCCCGGACTCCTTTGTCAGCCCTGCTCAGATGAGGTGGTGTTGAACCTGCAGAGCTTCTGACACAAGATACATAGAATTTAAACTCATGTACCGTACCATGATGGACCATGACTTGCTTAGACCGTGCTTTCCTACCAGTGCATCCAGCATTGGCACACGTTTACACATGCAAACATCCACCATCCAGTCGTCCCTCCTCACATCTGCACACGTATCACATGTTTATCTAATTTTTTCAAGTGTTTATTTTGTCAGTATATGAGCCATAGGTGCGAGTCTGGCGCCTACTTAGCTAACTCTATCCAGCAGGCTTAATTAATCCCGGACCACCCTCTCATTAGCAACATCTCCAGGGAGCAGTGAAAAGAGCAACAACTCCCACTCGGTAGGGTGATTAATCTGCAACCACGTTTATAAGTGGTTTTGTTATTGTTCACAAGACTTTCGGCTGTGTATTGAATACATTAAAAGTCAAGGGTCATGACTCGCCTGAACTACAAATTACCTTCTTTTGACAAATTGCATTTTCATAGAGGGGGACAGAGAGTAAGGCTTGAACAAATATCGGCAGATCGTGGTGTACTGCGTGGTGGTGTCTGCAAGGTGTATTAATAGGTAATAACTGGAATAAGATGAAAATGTTCAAGGTTTGAAATGAGGGTGCCAGATACTGGAGAAAGAGTGGGGAGACACAGAATTCACATCCCACGTCATGTGCTGGACCGCTGTGTTTTCTGAAGTCCTCAGTCAAAGCAGGAATGTTAGACCACTTCATGTTTCCGCCTGTCAATGAGCTTCGCAGAGATGGTCATTTTTACACATACAATGCGGATACCGTCTTTGTTGGGATGCAAAAGTCCACTTTCCCAAACACAATATATTACGCCATGGGAGTGAGGATAGGTTGTCTAGGAGGGAGGATTGGGATGTGCCTAACAGAGACAATTGAAACTAATTTGCATTGGATGCCAGTTGATAGACACCTCTCCCTTGCTGTCGGTGCTGTCAAAGTCATGGCGATTGAGGTGCAGCTTGAAGCAGTGCTGTCCCATGGCTAACCCCAGCATCCGTCCTGCTTTCCCGCGAGGCACTACCCATGGCATCTGGATATACCGTGGAAGGGGAAACGTGCTTCAATTGGAAGCCTAGTGTGTCGACATGCAGTGCTGAAGGCTGATTTCACATCAGCATAGCCACAAAAGACCTACTTGCTAACGTCAATATGCTACACCGTGGGTGTGAGAGTGTGCTAGGATGCCTGACATTTCTGTTTAAAATCTCCTTTTATAAATTGTTCTTTCTGAATATCGTAATATTCTGAGACAGTGAATTTTGGGGTTTTCAATATCTGAAAGGCACAGATATATTATTCTAAGAAATGAAGGCTTGAAAGATTTCACTGTCTTGAATATATAAACAGTATATATAAGAAATGGATTTCACTTTCACAGAAAATATTGAGATTTATTGTAAATTCTCGAGATGCGCCTGCCGTGCATCCCCACAAGTATTCACTGTCTTGAGTACATGTAAGTAAGATGTGGAATTAGAGCTATTCACTCAGGCACCTTGAAGGCAGCTGAGGCTCCTGCAAGGCACCTGCGGGTCTCTCCGAGTTAAACTGCACCATGTGGATGAGTGACACGTGTGACTGTAATTGCTGGCAGAAGAGAACAGCATAAACACTGGTAGAAGCGTTGATGTAGTGTTGTAGAAAGAATCTTATTTTCCTTTCAGCTTCTCCCTAAAGGGGTCACCACAGTGGATCATCTTCCTCCATCTCACCCAGTCCTCTGCTTCCTCTTCTCTCAAACCTACAGACCTCATGTCCTCCTTCACCACCTCCATCAATCTCCTCTTTGGCCTTCCTCTCCACCTTCTGCCTGGCAGTTCCAACCTCAACATCTTCCTACCAATGTACTGGCTCTCTCTCCTCTGTACATGTCCAAACCATCTGAAACCAGACCAAACCGTACCTGTTTTAGACACAATATGGGACTTTTTATAACTGGTTGTGTGTGCCTGTCAAATATTATTGACTGTCTTAAGCTTCATCAAATCTTTTATTTCAGTGCTAAATGTAATATCAACTAGAATTAGAGTTAATCTTCACTTCATGATTTCATCTGTGTTCCTGACCTCAACATACAAATCTACAAAATGAATCTAATGTATTGCCATTCAAAGCAGCTCATAGTTCCATTCACAATTGGTGTCAACTGAACAAAACATGTTTTATTGCATTGATTTGAATAGTCTAAGATGCATTAGCAGAAGACTGGCTGTCGAGCTCTCATTGGCACAAGACTGGTCATAGTGGTTGGATGCCTTTGGTTCGTAAACAACAGTCAAGGCAGAAGAGTTTGTTGGATCAACCCTCAAATTCTCCTCGGGACACAGATTGGCATCTCTTTATTATCCATGTTGGCAACTATTGTGTAACCTGGAAAAGCAATTGGGAAAAATGCCTCTTCGAGCTGGAGCCAAATGGCCATGTTTTTGGACTCATTGCGTCTATAAAAAACACCATGTTTGAGCTGAGTGTGTGCACAAATGCACATGGCACTGTTGCAAGCTTGGCTGTAGTTACAGTTTATATTTGTTTTGTAAGATCGTCGTCCTCATGTCAGTCGAGTGAAGTGAGGAGCTGAGTTCACCCCAACACATCTGGCCTATATAGCAAGGGAGGATGCAGGGCGACGTTCTGGGCCTCCACTGCTGTTGCCTGTCGTGGCAGCAAGACAGAAACCTGGTGGTGGAGCCCCAAAATGGTGGGTGACATCAAACCAAAGTATGTCCTTATGGGACCCCTGAGGCCGCTGAGTGCTGGTGAGAGGCCATGTGCATCTCTAGCAGTCACCAAGGCCAGGACTATGTTGTGGGAGGAGTTTGTGGAGAGAAAAGTATTTGTGGACAATAGAGATAGTACCATTCAACAGAAGAAAAGGGGAAACTGCTCACAGTCACAACGGTGTACACAAAATATGTGATGCAATTGACCTTGACAAGAGACATTGCCTCCCCCTGGAACTGCAACCTTATCGTGGTGGGGGAGTTTGTGTACCTTGAATGATCCTAGGAGCTATGTTGTCGGGGGCGTTATGCTCCTGGTAGGGTCTCCCATGGCAAACAGGTCCTAGGTGACGGGTCAGACTAAGAGCAGTTCAGAAGCCCCGATGACAAAACCAAAAACATCGAGGACCGTGACGTCGCCCGGCATGGCGCAGCCGGGGCCCCACCCTGGAGCCAGGCCTGGGGTTGGGGCTCGAATGCGAGCGCCTGGTGGCCGGGCCTCTGCCCATGGGGCCCGGCCGGGCCAAGCCCGAACGAATGACATGGGCCGTCCCTCCTGCGGACCCACCACCCACAGAGGGAGTCATAGGGGTCGGGTGCATAGAGAACTAGGTAGCAGTCGAGGCCGGGGGGCCCGACGACCTGGTTCGTGTGGACATTCTCTGGCTCTTGGGACATGGAATGTCACTTCGCTGGGGGGGAAAGAGCCTGAGCTTGTGCGGGAGGTTGAGAGGTACCGGCTAGATATAGTCGGGCTCTCCTCCACGCACAGCCTGGGCTCTGGAACCCAACTCCTTGAGAAAGGCTGGACCCTCTACTTTTCTGGAGTTGTCCGCGGGGAGAGGCGGCGGGCTGGCGTAGGCTTGCTCATAGCCCCGCAGCTCTGCAGCTTCGTGTTGGGGTTTACCCCGGTGAACGAGAGGGTCGCGTCCCTACGCCTACGGGTTGGGGACAGGTGTCTCACAGCGGTTGCGGCTTACGGGCCGAACAGCAGTGTAGACTACCCGGCTTTCTTGGAGTCACTGGGAGGGGTACTCGACAGTGCCCCAACCGGGGACTCCATTGTTCTACTGGGAGACTTCAACGCCCACGTGGGCAATGACAGCAAGACCTGGAGGGGCGTGATTGGGAAGAACGGCCTACCCGATCTGAACCTGAGCGGTGTTCTATTACTGGACTTCTGTGCCACCCACAGTTTGTCCATAACGAACACCATGTTTGAGCACAAGGGTGTCCATAAGTGCTCATGGCACCAGGACACCCTTGGCCGGAGGTCTATGATAGACTTTGTGATCGTGTCATCTGACCTTCGGCCACGTGTCTCGGACACTCGGGTGAAGAGAGGGGCAGAGCTGTCAACCGATCACCACCTGGTGGTGAGTGCGATCCGCTGGCAGGGGAGGAAGCCGGTCAGACCGGGCAGGCCCAAACGTATTGTGAGGGTCTGCTGGGAACGCCTGGCGGAACCCACTGTCAGTGGGGTCTTTAACTCCCACCTTCGGGAGAGTTTCTCCCAGATCCCGAGGGAGGTAGGTGACATGGAGTCTGAGTGGTCCATGTTCTCCTCCTCCATTGTCAGTGCGGCTGCACGCAGTTGTGGTCGCAAGGTCTCCGGTGCCTGTCGCGGCGGCAATCCCCGAACCCGGTGGTGGACACCGAAAGTAAGGGATGCCGTCAGGCTGAAGAAGGAGTCCTATCGGGTCTTGATGGCCTGTGGGACTCCTGAGGCAGCTGACGTGTACCGGCAGGCCAGGCGTGCCGCTTCCCGTGCAGTCTTGGAGGCAAAAACTCGGGTCTGGGAGGAGTTCGGAGAGGCCATGGAGGAGGACTATTGGTCGGCCTCGAAGAAGTTCTGGCAAACCGTCCGTCGCCTCAGAAGGGGGAAGCAGTGCCTCACCAGTGCTGTTTACAGCGAGGGTGGGAGACTGCTGACCTCGACTGGTGATGTTGTCGGGCGGTGGAAAGAATACTTCGAGGGTCTCCTCAATCCCGTCGTCACGTCTTCCACTCAGGAAGCGGGGACTGAGGACTCGGATGGCTCTCTCATCACCCGGGCCGAAGTCACCGAGGTTGTTCGTAAGCTCCTCGGTGGTAGGGCCCCGGGAGTGGATGAGATCCGTCCGGAGTATCTGAAATCCCTGGATGTTGTAGGGCTGTCGTGGCTGACACGTCTCTGCAACATCGCGTGGCAGTCGAGGACAGTGCCTCTGGATTGGCAGACCGGGGTGGTGGTCCCCCTGTTTAAGAAAGGGGACCGGAGGGTGTGTTCCAACTATAGGGGGATCACACTCCTCAGCCTCCCTGGAAAGGTCTATTCCAGGGTACTAGAGAGGAGACTTCGGCCAATAGTCGAACCTCAGATCCAGGAGGAACAGTGTGGTTTTCGTCCCGGTCGTGGAACACTGGACCAGCTCTATACCCTCCACCGGGTGCTCGAGGGTTCATGGGAGTTCGCCCAACCAGTCCACATGTGCTTTGTGGATTTGGAGAAGGCGTTCGACCGTGTCCCTCGCGATGTCCTGTGGGGGGTGCTCCGGGAATATGGGGTGCGGGACCCTCTGCTAGGGGCTGTCCGCTCCTTGTATGACCGGAGCAGGAGCATGGTTCGCATTGCCGGCAGGAAATCAGACCTGTTCCCGGTGCATGTTGGTCTCCGCCAGGGCTGCCCTTTGTCACCGGTTCTGTTCATCACTTTTATGGACAGAATTTCTAGGCGTAGCCAGGGGGCGGAGGGGATCCGGATCGGGAACCACAGAATTTCATCTCTGCTATTTGCGGACGATGTTGTTCTGCTGGCCTCATCGGACCGGGACCTTCAGCATGCGCTGGGTCGGTTTGCAGCCGAGTGTGAAGCGGCCGGGATGGGGATCAGCACCTCCAAGTCTGAGGCCATGGTTCTCGACCGGAACACGGTGGTTTGCTCTCTCCAGGTTGGTGGAGAGTTCTTGCCTCAAGTGGCGGAGTTTAAGTATCTCGGGGTCTTGTTCTCGAGTGAGGGAAAAAGGGAGCGTGAGATTGATAGACGGGTTGGTGCAGCGGCGGCAGTGATGCGGTCGCTGTATCGGACCGTCGTGGTGAAGAGAGAGCTGAGTCACAAGACGAAGCTCTCGATTTACCGATCGATCTACGTTCCCACCCTCACCTATGGTCACGAGCTTTGGGTAGTGACCGAAAGGATGAGATCGCGGATACAAGCGGCTGAGATGAGTTTCCTCCGCAGGGTGGCTGGGCGCACCCTTAGAGATAGGGTGAGGAGTTCGGTCATCCGGGAGGAGCTCGGGGTGGAGCCGCTGCTCCTCCACATCGAGAGGAACCAGCTGAGGTGGCTCGGGCATCTGATCCGGATGCCCCCTGGACGCCTCCCTGGGGAGGTGTTCCGGGCATGTCCTACCGGGAGGAGACCCCGGGGAAGACCCAGGACTCGCTGGAGAGATTATGTCTCCGGTCTGGCCTGGGAACGCCTCGGGATCCCCCGGGAGGAGCTGGAGGAGGTTTGTGCGGACCGGGAAGTTTGGGCTTCCTTGCTCCGAATGCTGCCTCCGCGACCCGACCCCGGATAAGCGGCAGAAGAAGGTGAAGGTGAAGGTGAAGAGACATTGCTGAAAAGGGAATTCGACAACCTCCTCATCTGCAGTTGTATAGATGGAATCTGGGCTCAGCGACCACGTGGGCTGTGGTTACTGAGGTGGTTAGGTTGGGGGTTCCTGATGCGTTGAACCGTTGTCTTTGGCTGACATGGGGTGAACGCCAGGGTGAGCAAGGAGAGTCTTCTTACTTACGTGTAAGGACAAGGCAGAATATACATCCCAGTACAGTGTGCCTGACCTGATACATTAAAGATACTCTTGGTATTACGCATGCTTCTACAGGCTCTACTTTGAGACAGTTCAGGCACTGACTCTAAAACAGGACGCGCCACAATTCAATGGGTTCGTGTATTTATTAACCCAATATAGCCATTGCTCGAGGGGCTTTTCTCTGACATTATGAGTGTCTGAAGTTTATGGCATTTTTGAACATCTTACTAATATATTGAAGTATCAAGATCAAGATCTGAGTGCAGTATGATAATGAACAAAAACTGTTGGCGATAAGAAGACTCACCAGTTCGCAGCTGAAAGTGATTTGCTTCATGTACTATGAACAAAGTTCTAGGAAGAGTTATTGCTGTTGTGTACACAGATGTTCACAAGCGAGGCATGGAGGTAGCAGCTACAGGGCTGGAAGCCGCGACTGAGCTGGAAGCGCTAGGCGCCAGCAGACGCCTCCCCCATAACAATGCTTCAAATAAATTTTGAGGCTCATCTTACTCCCTTTTTTTATTTTACAGCAGCACTGTGTCATCAAGTTATCAGTTCCCCAGGTAAAGGACATTGTGTTGTCAAACTTAATAAGAAAAATCCAGTCAAGGTTTGACGTATTTACTGTGGACGAGGGGTCAGGAACTTATCGCAAGCCGGATGAGGGCCAAATCCTGGCTCTTTGAAACGACCTCTGAGCGATATACCGCAACTAACAGCAATTTTTCTGACTGCATTCCAATAAAAGCATCCTGTTCAGCCACTTTAGTAAGTCAAGTTGCCCGTAAGCTGCCTTCAGCCTATCAACAGCTAAGCTTATATCATACCAATGAAAGTACAGGCGTTTTATTGAGATCAAAGGGCTAAAATGGACTGTTTTGGTCTATATTCCTATTTCTTCTCCTTCGCACTTGCCTTCTGTTCCCCGAGCACCGTACTGCTCAGCTGACCGGCTGTGGAGGCGGAACCATGTGGCAGCGATCAACCGCTGTGATTGGTTGACTGGACTGCAAAGCATCATGGGAAGTGTTTAGGTCACCGTAACTGACTTACGCTGGTCTGCTTTATGTCACATTGCTGACAGCAGAATTGGTTGGCTGTACTACACTGTAGTCACGGAAGACACAGTTTGGTGTTCACGGAACCTTTCGTTGTCGCTAGATACCATTGGACATCAACTAGTGCGATCGAGCTGGACCACGGGGCATGTAACTTAATCGCTGTAAAAATATACTGTATAAAAAACTAAATGTGTTGGTCCTATCTACTGTGTACAGCTCTCATGGAATTACATTTTAAAATACGTGGGTTTTTCTGGTCCCCAGCGCCAGACTAAGGATCATTGTGACATTCATTGATCATAGTTTAATCCAATCTGTTCCGATGCAATTTCTACATGGAAGCAAACACCGAAATCCTGAGACAAATCCATTCCGACTGGTGCTCAATAGGGTGTCTTCATTATTAAATACAGGTTAATGCCCCTTCATTAACCTGACTTTTAATTTAGACGCTAGAAGAAGGATTTTGTTTTTCCACTCAGTGTCACATGAGAATCAACATGAAGCTCAACTGCTTGATCTGCAACATTGTTCCTGAGAGTTGAGGCTGCTCTCATTTCTCCCCCATCTAAATGAGACTGGGTGAGAAGTTTTATTGGCGACTGTGATACATAAAAGCGCTGTGATACAGTGGAGAATAGGAAAAGTGAAGCTTTGGGGAGCAGTTAACTACATATACTGCTCGGTAATTACGTCCTCAATGTCCAATTATGTCGTCTCCTTAAAGCCGAGCCTGGGGCTGCCTACCTGCCCTGGTTATTAAATCAAACACCGTCACACTCTTTGTCGTGGCAGTAGGCCTCTGTAGGGAGAGCAGGCTGGGATCCTCCGCTCCTCCAACAATAGTTCGCTTGTAATTACAGTACTTTTCAAAGTACTTTCTCTCTGACAGGGTTTGGCTTTTGTAAAGTAGCTGTTCTTCGCCTCACTTAGCAGGATTACGCTGAGCTCGCATAAATGGAGAGGCTTCATCGAATTTATTCCACAAGTGGCGACGTAAGGAGAAGAACAGGCTGCTCTGGCGCTAACACAAAATGACTTGTTCCCCATATAAAACTGGCACGTGTGCCTTCATTGTTCCTATAGACCCGCATCCCTTTCAATGAGAGCCAAAAAAAAACAGGCATCCACAAAGTCTAATTTAAGCACATTGATGTTAGCACACAGTGACTGGCTCCCAATGGGCTCAGTCGAGTCAACTCGGATATTCAGACTAGAAGACTTGAATAGTGATTCAGAAGAACAAATTAGTGTGAGATCTGCAGGACTTATGTGGTGCCTAAAACTTCATTGCACAAATGACTAGTTATGACTGTTTTTTTTTGAGGCATGACCCCAACTGCCGCCTGCACAACACTGAAAAGCTGTAAAACAGATTTTACCATTTTTTTAAAATCAGTCTTTCTTTAGGGCTTAAAAAACAAAATCCCTTGCTTTTGTGTCTGTTTATTACAGAGTGCTGGAACTGACGTGCATGTGTTTATTTTTTGGATGTGGCATGCATGACTTTATTTATTTTTTTATCCCAAGATAACAGTTATCTCAAGATAATTTTTATCTCAAGATACAATTGTAAATGTCAGCACATGCGTAAATGCCTGTCTGGCAAAGCATTTGTATACATCCACCTGTAACCACTGTTTCCCGTGGCTTCGTAACTGTTCGTCAACGTTGTCATTCACTGTCTGCTCTCGAGATCATTTTTATCTCGGGATGAAAAAATAAAGTCATGCTTGTCACTTCCAGGGATTGTAATACGTATAGCTTAGCCACATATGGTGTTATTTTGAGGCACTTGATCAGAGTGTTAGAAACACACTGACTTGCAGACAGTGACTGACAATGTTGACAAACAGTTACGAAGCCTCGGGAGACATTGTGGTTACAGGAGGCTGTATACAAAATATTTTGCCAGACATTTACGATTGTATCTTGAGATAAAAAATTATATCGAGCTAACTGTTATCTCGGGATAAAAAAATAAAAAAATAAATAATGCATGCATGCCACATCCAAACAAACACATGCATGTCACTTCCAGGGCTCTGTAGTTTATCTTCCCCTATAGCTACAAACAGTTATGATGGTGGACGCTTTTGTTTTCGGACTTCTGAGCATTTTAGACTGCTAGTGCTTTGAATTGTCATTTTGTATTTTGGACATTTGTTGAACCTTGTGTTGCATTGCCATGGCTGTTGTTTATTCATCATGTGAAATTGGGATCTGACTTTATTCGATATTCCACACAATTTAATTGAATATATTTATTTCAGGCCAATTTGAACATTATTTCTTGTCCTTCAAGGTAAATGATAAATATAGTGGAGAAATACCTTTGACTAAAATATCGTAGGTATGATTTACCCATAGTTGTGTAACCAAGAGGCTCAACTCTTAAAGAGGTCTTCCAACTTATTATGATTTATGCCAAGATTATTTAGATTAAATTCATAAAACAAGAAACAATATACAAACAAAATTACGTAAATTAACTATATATTTTTTCTCATCTAAATTATATTTCAGTGACAAAATTGAAGTTCCATTTCAGAATATTTTTGGTCTGAAAGTTGGCATTTTGACGAGACTTCTCAACAGTCTCAGTGCAAAATGTGGTCCCTTAAGAAACTTACTTTCCCGTCCCTGGTTGGTGTATTTACCTCCTTGCACATATTTTTATTTTGTGTTTATTCTGCTGTAAAAACCTTGATTCCTACTGGTTGGATTCAAGTGTGCTGTTGGTTAGGGGCCCTGCTGACATGATGTGAGCACGAGACATCAACCATGGACATGAGCAATGCAGAGAAGTTAAAGAAAAGAACACTTGGTTGGAGAAATGAAAGTCAGTCTGGTTGAAGCAGCCGCATGAAGCTGAGCAGCGGGACACCCCTCCCCCCACCACAGTTGGACATATTCAACAATTGAGAGCACACCTTTTCACCACTCAGGTGACTGTAATCACTTGTCTGTCAGTCTGGTGCGGCTTGTCTGGTTGGAACAAAAATCTGCCCCCACTGCGGCCCATTTGTGGACCACTGCCATGGAGCCTTTACAGTCAGTGCTGTTACGTGTTGTTCAGGAACAATGGTTGTCCAACACAACAGGAGTGTCCAAAAGAACTGACAATGGTTAAGCGTCTATCACTGCAGAGGAATATCACTATAAGCAGAACCCCTCATGAGTCTGACTTGGAAGTCTCCCCTTTACTCCGGGGGAATAAGAATACCAACAATGTCTATGACAGAGACAATTACCTCCATGAAATAACATTCAAAACATTCCATTGTGGAATTAAGTTTTCATAGAAAATGCATACACAATTGCATTTCATGCCATCCAAATACATTTAAAAAACATGCCACATGAAATGTAGTTGGCTAAGCTTGGCACTAGGTCTTAAAGAGGAATTATGATTTTAATTTGAAAGAATGATGTTCGTGGATTTAGGAGTAATTTAAAGTGAAATGAAAACTGACAGAAAAATGACTAGAAATGACATCAGAGCGTCATGGATGGATTCCATGTGCTGATGATTTACTGAAAGGACTTGGACTGGGCTTTATGTTTGTACAGTATATACAAATGTGTTTATTTAGAGCTGCTCTTATTGTGTTGGCAAACAATATTTGTCATTGGTTGAGAAGTGTTGATGCAAATGGATAATGGGACTGTCAGGAAATTCTATTTCCTGACAGTCCCATATATATATATATATATATATATATATATATATATATATATATATATATATATATATATATATATATATATATATATATACATATAATTATATATTATATATGTATATATGTATAATTTTGACTTCACAAGTACAATATATATATATATATATATATATATATATATATATATATATATATATATATATATATATATATATATATATATATATATATATATATTGTACTTGTGAAGTCAAAATTGGTATTTGATCCCCCATCAAAACACTGCTTAGTACTAGGTGGAGAAAGTCTTGTTTGCAAGGACTGAGGATTTTTCCTATTCCTGTTTCCTATGGTTGACAACCAGATTTAACTGACTTGTAGCAAGGTAGTTTTTTTGATCTGTTGATGTCCCAGCTGTCCATCTTAGTGAAGCACAATTCACCAAACACTGGGGTGTTCTCCAGTAATAGAGAACGTGAGCTGGGTTGTGAGGCAGGTTAGTCTTACCCTGCTGATGATGTGGTGTTGCAATAGTAATGCACACGTCTCAACTGGAATTTTGGATGATCCCTCTTTCCGGAGTCTCTCCAAATCCTTCATGTTTTGATGCTGTTGCTTGGCAACTGAAAGCTTCAGCTTGCTCTACACCTATAGGATTTAAGTCCAGAGACGGGCTAGACTTCTCCATGATTTAAACGTATTTTTCATTTTCTTTTTTTTTTTTTTTTTTTCAAAATGTTTTGGGTCATTGTCGTGCCGGGAGACAGATCCACCACCCAATTTAAGTTTCCTGCCATTCAGGATTTCATGGAACAATCCAGTCCAGTCTCCCCTCTATGCAGTGTTTACCTGTTCCTTTATAACAGAAATGCCCCCAAATCTTATTGCTTCCACCGCCATGCTTGACGGTGGGGAAGCTATTCTTTTTTTTGGTCTGAATTCCTCATCCTCGAAACACAACCATGCCAAATGGATTCCAAAGTGCTCAACGTTGGTCTGACTCACTCCGGCGTTCAGAAGAGCCCAGACATGGGATGTTAATCAAGTACGGCACTGTGTGTTACCTATTGTTTGACTGTCAGACCTGCCTTCAGATCCAGCCCGTTCTCAGTCCCATTGCTTAATATATTTACTTTGGGAAAGTAGACTGTGTGTTGCATAAAAGAAAGAGGTTAGGGTTGGGTAAACATCCTTTTGTTCTACATGTAATAAATGTCATGATTTGTTTCTGTTGAACTTTTATTTTGTTATTTCCTGTGTTCCTGTGTCGTTTCCTTTTCTCTCCTCAGCTTCACAGCAGCGCAGCTGGATCCCATTCCGCTGATATGACTGCACTGATTTCTACACCTGGGTTCCATGCTGCGCTGCCAGATGGTTGCTTCGCGTCCTCACAGTAAACTCTCTCTCGACCCTCCGTTCTCTTGCTCCTTGTTTATATATGTATAAAGTCCGTGCGTGCTTGATGTTCTTTCTACCACCTCCTTAGTTGGTTCTCTTTGCTCTGTTTTCTGCTTTGTCGCTCCTCTCCATTAGAATGTGTGTGAGTGCTTTCTTTGACTCACCCTTTCTTTTTCCTCTCGTCATAGTTATTTCCGTGTGTGTGTGTGTGTGTGTGTGTGTGTGTGTGTGTGTGTAGAACCACCACTGAGCGCTTTTAGTTTATTTGGCCTCGTGAGTTAAATTCCGAGTGCGTTTGCGTTGTCCCCGTGAGTTAGGCTTGATTTATGATTCGCCTGTCTTCTGCTCCAGGTTTCCCCCCCTGGCCTTGAGTGTATTTCCCGTTCCGTGTTCTGGTATCGACACCCTTGGTTCTCCGTTCCTGATCGAGTTCTCGTGTAATTGTCAAATAAACCTTGTCAAAACTTCTCTCGCTCTTCCAAGCCTTCTGTCAGCTTGCAACAATTCAGCAATTGGGTCTGATCCCATGGACAACCATGACAATAAAGTGTCAATTGCTATTTAAAGCCCTTCCATGCGTTTTCAGTCATGGTGACCTGTGGCATCATAATTCAGAGAAGAGAGGTTCTGAATGTCTCCCATGTGCTCCGTGCTCCTCCCCTTTGTGATGCACCTCAACCTCCCCTCCAGTCTGGAATGAAATGGTTTTACTGTATTGAAACATTCGTGCGGCAACATGCAACACGGAAGGTTGACATCTGCGTCCGCATATGACGCAAAAGTCTACTTCCCAACATCAATGTATCAAGCCATATGAGAAAGAATGGGTTGAGATTGGACTATTTCCAATCTCATACACAACAATACCCAGAACGCTAGAAACTTTTTCCAATTATAGTACCAATAGTTGTTTTCTTCTCAGCTAGCTTCTTGCCAATGGTTACATAGCCACATGCAGCCTTGTGCAGGTCTGTAATCTTCAGTCCCTGATGTCCTCCGACAGGTCTTTGGTCTTGTCCATGATGGGGAGGTTGCTGTCTGGTTGACATTGTCCGAGCAGGGCCTTTCATTTCCGTCAAAGCTGGTGTCTCTCAAGGTAACAAGTACAAGGCAACGAGGCTGTGGGAGCCTGTCTCTTATTGTTGGAATAAACCATGTACCAAGAACAGTTTAGAGAGTTTTTTATGAGTGTACAAACTTGCAAATTCAATGAGGGATCAAATACTCATTTCCAGCTTATTACAAAAGAGTGGAATGTTGCTCATAAACCCATCCAGGGAGCAGTCGCCTCATGATCACTAATGACCCATTTAGCCTTCAGATGCGTCTTGATAAGTTGAAAGTGTAATTCCAACTGATACGTCTTGATGCCTAATTGACTTCTTAAGCACGCACAAAGCACAATGTCTTTTGAAACAACCTTCAAGAAGCAACACACAATGCTGCCCGAATTGTCATACGAAATGTTTCATTAGAGGTTTTCTTCACATTCTCTGCTGCCCTCACATCTTCAAAAGTACTTTTCAGTGCCACAGCTGCCTTTTCATTAAACTCCTCTCTGTTTCTGCTGGAAGAAAAAAGGGTCAGTGTGAGTGTGCTCAGCCAGTGGCAGAGCAGCAAAAGCTTCACATTGAGGCTAATTCACAGAACCGCCCTCCACCATCAAAGCGTTCAACTGTGCTCTTCTCTTTCATACTGTCTAAGCTTTCAATTGTCAATTCCAGCTGACACTGAAAAATCACACCAGCTCTTCATAGCCGACGCTTCATTTCTGCTGAGACTAAAAGGAAATTTATTGCCACAGTAAAGCTCTTCACACCCTTCTTCAATATATTTTCGTCTGGTGGGCGAGCCGGGGCCGACCCTGGACAATCAATAGACAGTGAAGTGTTCAGCGGAGCAGCGGCTGTGCGCGGTTAGAACTGTCCCTGAGAATTTTATTTGTATCTCTATCAACATAACGGACTGCGGTTTTTACTGCTAATTAAACGCACACAATGGAGCCGAGTGGAGACGGAGTGACTGCACGCCTGTCCTTTGTCTTTGGTTGGACTTTCATCTGGATTCAGTAGCTTTGAAAATAGCTACAATTGTGAGTCGGGTGGAAGTCGACCATGATAAGCACAACAATGGGAAAATAAAAGTAGAAAAATGCTATGGGTTTAAATAAATCATGAAATGGCTCAGAAAAAATAATGTTGCGATAGGAAAATTATTTTGAATGAAAACACAAAAAAGTAGACTCACAATTTTATGATTCTCTTTTTGACCACCTACAGACGTCTGAGAGGAAAATACTTTGATTCAGTTTCAGATTACAAGCATGACAACCATTCACTTTTTTGATATCAGAATTGTTTGGTCAACTGGAAGCACTCGGAGAGCAAAGACCTACTCTGGGATGTGGGGTCAGTCCATGAGGCAGACCAGTGAGGCTGCATATTGTTTTACGAGTTAGAAGCTCTTCTGTCAAAAGATTGTTGTTGTCTTATAAATATTGTCTTATTTCAGAATATTGTCAAAAAATTGTAAATCCTTTCAACAATTCCTGTATCCAGACGGTGGTCCGGATCAACCCCCAAATCCATTTGCTGGTTCCCTATCCCTTTCCTTTTCTAAAGAAAATGTATTCAATATTCAAAACAACAGTTTCATATATGTGCCTAATACAATTGTAAATTTGCTACCAGAATAAGGGGACGGCAAGATGGCTGGTGGACTGTGTCACTGTTTCTTGCACAGAAAGATATTTTGGAGACTGTTTATTGACAAAGAAACATACGTCAATAGATTTTTCTCATCAAATGCACTTCTGTCAATGACTTTTTCAGGACTGCAACTGGTGTTCTATATCCAATTTTCCATGTGATTTTGAAGTGGTCTCAAACATGGTTCCTCTGCTGGGAAAACCTGCACAGTGCCATTGACACCAAAGTCAGTGGGCACACTCCACATTGTCACGGTCCGCCTCATGCTGCTGGAGCATCTCTTTACTGTCGGTCCATGGGGTTCCGTTTTTCTGTCGGGCCTGCAGACCACTCAAATGTACTGGACAACCAGGCAGAGATGCCATGGAGACCATCACATGTCTGGCACCAACTGGAATGAAGGGCATTTATTTTTTACCGTGACTGTTTCATATGTTTCCATGACAGCGTCTTCATTTACAATACAACCTTGGAACTTTGCATGTAAACTCATTGTTAGCAGCTTTAAAAAATGTTGTTCAGAAACTGGAGGTGGATTTAGTGGCCAACAGCAGGAATTACTTTTGGTCATTTAAACTAGTTCCCACATGTGAGAGTGTTGTTACCAAGGTTCTGTCTGAATGCAAAACTCATTTGAACAAGTTCCCTTCAAGATGATGCAAACTGATGCAATTGGGGCAAACATGTATGTTTCATGACTTCAATGAGACCTTAAAAGAAAAACAAAACATAACAAATGCATTAAATATATACTTTTTTATTATGTTAATTTTTTATTTTATCATCATGATGGAGAACTGTGATGCTGTGTGATGAACATTTTAAGACAGGAATTGAATCTATCCTAAATTAAATAAAAGTAAAGATAAGGTGTATTAGCCTTTTATTTACCTATTAACTTACTTACTTACTACAGTGCAGTTTCATATACATACGTCCTACTGCCAGGTAACTCATTTCCTATAGTGCTAAAAGAAAAAACCCTCACATTTCAACATTGAAAGACTCATTTCAGCCATTAGGGCACTGTTGTTTTTCCATGTTACGTTGTGCATTGTTTGATATTTATTTATTTATGCCATTGTAATTCATGTTCATATTTACTGCCATATAATAACTACAGAGATTTTTTGGGGGGGAAATAGGGTACAATAAGTGAGTTGTTATTTTTGGACAATGATAAACTTTAGGTGGACAGTGACATAAAGTTTGTTTTCAAAAGTATCTCCCAAGCCTAAAGGCCATGAGCCATGTGCTGCGGTCATCATCCAGTCGCCGCCTCAGACTCAGACTCAGACAATGATTGGGTGAGATGAGGATAATAACCTCGGTACTGAAATCTCAGCTGAGTGCGATACGTTTCATTGGCCAGGACCATAAGAGGAACACAACACAAACTGAAATCCAAAATTCACAAGCTACAATCCAGGATACATTAAAAACCAATTAAGGCTAATAAACATTCAGCTGTGAAAGTCTAGTCTAAGCATAATAATATTGTTGTATTGTTTACCATGCATGGCACTGTTTTTTTTTTTTTTTTTTTATATGAAATAAACACATGATCAAAGTGATCACTTAAAAACATGTTTATTATTAATTGTGCAACATGTCTCGCTGTGAATAAGCCGTATTAAAATAGAATATTAACATTAACAGAAGAGCTCTTAGGAAATTCCCATGACATCGCAGTGTGTATTTATGCGTATATTATATATTGTAGATTCACAATAGTTACAAAGAGTGTAAATAAATACAGTGATACTTCATCAAAGACACCTGCTTCAATTTCACTATATCCAAAAAGGTAGTGACGGTTTGATGAGGTTTCATGAAACATTGTCCTGATTTTCTGACACCACCAGATGGCAGTGTCTTCTGGAACATGTTTGGACTTAATAAAATAAGGAATTGAAACCTGACATCTCTACTGAGCCAAGAGCGCCAACTAGTGGCCACTGAAAATCAGGACGCTGTTTCATGAAACCCCATCCACCCATCACTGCTAAAGAGAGATGCATTTATGTGGGAAATATTTGGTGAGCTTTTTCAGTCAGAACTGTTGAGCTTTTTAGCATATAAATGAGCTTTCAGGACTTTTCTCTTTACCCCAAACTTTAAACGAAGCCCTCTCAGATAAAGCCAGCCGACTAAAAGCTGAATGAAAAGAGGAGTGGTCGATGTTTCCTCAGACTACTCAGATGATTTTGGCAAAGCGTCTCCGTGCTACCACCTAACAAAAAATGAAATATACTGAAACAATAATATTAATAATAATAATAATAATAATATAATAATAAGAAGAATAAAAACGTAAAAAGTAAAAAGCAAAGGCAGTGAGTTCAGCTGTTCATACCGACATATCGTACTGTTCAGATCAAGTCTGTCTTGACCAAGTCTTGCGAGGAATGTGATGAGTCTTTCTGATGTAAGAAATGCACCAGGAACTTCTTGTTTACCTGGAACAACAGGCACAGTCAACATACGCACCTCAGTATGTTTACAGTTTATTGAAACAAGGCAGTTTTTACAAGTTCAACAAGAGCATCTGAATAGTGCTTCACTTCCACTCTCTCCCTGAGAGGGCTTCACATGGAGATGTTTGTCCAGTGGTGAGGACCGTTTCAGAAGAGTGAAATTTGGCTGCTTTCATCAAACATGTCCTCTTTTTGTTTTTTTCATTTCCAAACGACAGTTTGTGACTCACTTCTTTCCAATCGTTGCTTGGAGCTTCACCGCTTACCAACATTGTCGACCAACCAGGAGATGAAGCAACAAGAGAGCGGGTGAACATTTTCCATATAGTCCAGGTTGAAACTGAAACAAAGGCTTTGTCTCTGCAGGGGTTTTCCTGCTGTTAACTCTTTCTGGGGTCACTGGTGTAGCCCTCACACATGAGAGAGCGCTGAACCTTTTATTTCACATCCAGTGTCAAAGCAGGATTTTCCCTCCTGCGGCGAGAGTGCTCCAATTTTAATATCATGGCGGCGTGTTTGAACCAAGTTTAATGTCAGTCTGGTGAAAGCAACTGTGAGCTCATGTTTGAAGTGGATGATTTAGTAACTCATATGAGACAGTAGAACATTCCCCACGATTTAACTTAATATAACTGAATTTATTTATTAATAGGCTTGCAATTTTGAAAGGAAATAAATCCAGATTCATTATATTTTTTGGGGCGCTCAAATCTGACTGAGAAGGAGGCTATACTTTCGAATATTTGTCTTTATATTCACACTGCTGACAGTCGAACAGGATGCTCAGCATCAAGCGCTCACTCTGTATCATCCGATTTAGAAACTCTTTTCTTCCCAGCTAAGTATTTTCAAATGTATCACCGTTCCGGCCTGAGACTCGCCGGTGAGTCCGTGTCTACAAAAGGGAATGCCGGTCGACACACTCTTCACCTACAGTACGAACTCCGAACTGAACACAATGGCACTGCTGAGACTCACGGCCTCCCGGGCAAAAGCCCTGTGCAAAGTGTTCTGTGTAGGTGTGAATTGCTCAAGTGCATAATAAAAAGTGATGCGCAGGATCTTGCTCAGGGACGGTGTACTCTGATGCAGTCAGTGTGGTGTGAGATTCTATCAAACACAATCAGGTGGAAAAATATTGATTTAAACACACAGGTCTTGAACTTTGGCTCTAGAATTAGCAGCATAAAACAAGATTTTCTTTACCCTGCCACGCTGTATTTATAAATGATATATTGGTGAGTAAGCAAGTGTCATGCAGTTGTGAGCCTCGCTCACGTCTCTGCCTGCAGTTCATGTCTTCACTACTATTTGTAATATACCTCAATTTTAAATTGTTTTTAGGTTTAAACTGACTTGTCCGAGAACACAATCATTCCGAGCTTTTTCAACCACAATTTTCATATAACTGTAGAATTGCTCGCCCATGAGCTCAACTTAATCACTGTCAGCCCCTTTACCCTGCCAGCCAAGGGTGTTGGAGCTTATCCCAGCTTCATCGAGTGAAGGCGGAACACTGCAGACAGGTCAGCAGTGGAAGGGCACACAGAAACACCCACTCATACTCACAAGAATATTTTCCTTTTTGTTGGCAGTGGAGAACTTCATTCTGTCAACTACAGCGTCATCAACCAAATTAACAGGGAATCAACTTTTTTTTCACTCTGCTTAAAATCCTTTACACGAATGTATTTTCATTTGTTATATGAATAATGCATGGCTGCTACTGTGTTTCAGTGACATCCATGTTGGTTGAACAAATGAAAATCTATGTATAATCACTTTGGTGGTAGTTTCGATTACAAAGATACATTTTCTTTCATGAAAAGCTCTGCAAAGTTCCAGGTTTTATTAATCAGTGTTTCGGAAGGACCAGTCAACATGTCACATAACACAATATGCAATGTGTTTTTCTGTTGATCTCAGGTCATCAATCCTGACATACTTGGACCCTTAAAATGTCCCGGAATTCGAACAAATCGGAGTTCAAACAAAAATTGGGAAAGCTGGATAAAACATAACGTGCGTGGACCGATCAGCTGACCCACGACACGCTTTGTTATTGTGTATAACGCAGCCTCTGTATGCAGACGTGTCCCGTTAGCTACATTTACTGACTGTGTTTTCTTCATATTGAGGTGTAAAACCTTTCCTGTCTCCGCACTGGACCGTGGTAGAGTGTCACAGGGGAGGTGCTCGCTCTCCACATCTCCGAGGCTGGAGCTCACACTCCAGGGTTTGATGTCCTGTTGTGGGCTGGAGCTGGGACAGGGATGAGGCGAGTCTGGGACAGAGCGTGACTTGGTTTATGACTTTGTCACAGCCAAACTGCACAGAAGCGCACATTCAGAGCTGGACACGCACCGGGCACCTCTTCACTTCTGGAGAGACGTCACTCACTCGGGAACCCCTCCCACATGCAGCGGCCACACACATAGAGGAACAGCGCACCTGCAGCAGACACTCTACATTCACTCCTACAAAAGACTATTTTAAGGCTTGGAACACATCATTTCTTTTTCCATTCATTGTAATGGGAAAAATTGATTCAGATTTTGAACAAATCGCTTCTCGAATGGCCGCCTGGAACGTATTGTGGTCGAGAACCAAGGTACCACTGTACTTGCAACAGTCTCACTCCCTGGATTTCTGCATCCAAATGTAGCCTTCTGCGTCACATTTTGACGTCACTCGACACCACAACGTAACAGAGAAGTCACATTCTCTTAAACATAACAAGCATGTGTGTGCTGCTTCTATAAGGCTCTCTCGTGCAGTCAGGTGTGAGTCATCGCTCAACGTCACACAGCTACATCTCATCCAGACTCAGGTAGCTGAGTTTCAAATATTGAATACAATGTTGTGCTAGTTAGTTCGCATGTTCTTCCTGCACCTGCATAGGCTTTCCCCAGGTACTCTGATTTCCTCCCACAGTCCAAAGACATGCTCACTAGGTTAATTGGCCCTTAGGAGGTGATGGACTGGCAACCTGTCCAGGTTGTATTCCAGCCTCTCACTCAGTGACAGCTGGGCTCCAGCACTCCCCACAACCCTGAACACTAAGCGCTGGTTAACTGAAGACATATGAATGTGGTGCTACATGACTGGCTTTTTTCATTCTGTATCTTCATCTTTATTATGTTCTAACTAGCAAAGTAGACCACAACATGTCCCCAAGGTGTGTCAGGGTATCAACTGTCCAGTCAGTCACCAACCATCACCAACTGTGTGGATGACATTTTCCTTGATAAGGTATGAAGGTAAAATGGGTGCAAAAGTGGCACATAAATGTAACACAAGACTCGTATCCATGCGTCAGAGGCACATACGCGTGACACATTGCTAAGTTTTCCACCTCAACCACCGCCAAAACGGGTGCATAAGTTCCACATACTCGTAGAACACGATCCGTATGTGCGTGCACCCTTTTTGCACCTCTTCTCGCACCAGTAAATAAAACTGATGCGCACTCGTAGAAGTGGCGGCAATACGAGCCTGTTACTCCATGCACGTTCCCGGTAGTCACGTGACGTCTATTGTCCAATCGGCTGCAGCGACACGCTGCCCCATTATATTGCATCAATCTTCTGAGGGAAAGCGACGTGGGTAAATGAAGCACTTACCGTCTGTCTTTCTATCGGTGGTAACAGTGAGAATCGCCTTCTATCCGAATTCTTCGTAAACCGACGTCACGTGACTGCCGGGAAGCAAATGTGCAGTTACGCATATGTGCCTCTGACGCATGGATACGAGTCTTGTGTTACGGGTATGTGCCACTTTTGCACCCATTTTACCTTCATAGTAAGGCAACCATGAATGGAATGTATAAACGTAAGAATGGAGCAAATTAGCGTAACGTAAACTTGACAATTGAGTATGAGAAAGGAAAACTACAGAGAGAATTCTCACTTTAGGTGCCACAGTAGCAGGTACAATCACTACACTATAACAGTGTGAGTTTGTTGTAAATGCTGTGTAGTGTTGCGACTGGACCACACCCACTTATGCAGTTGAAGTATGTATTTGTCTTTATTTGTGCGTGTTTGCTTATATTTCATGGAAAAAAGACTTATCGCCTGGTGGATCAATAAATGCAAAATTTCCAGCATAACTTGTCCCTTGTCCAACACAGTCTGTCTCCTAAGGCTGCACATATCACGTGCTTGTGGAGTTTTGCATCCAAATGTCGCCTTCTGTATCACATGTTGACACTTCGGATGGAGTCAAATGAGGTGAGGATCTTGAGTTTTCATTGTGGCGTCAGTTAAGATGTCATTTGGTATGTGAGCACATTAGATTTGCCATGCCCATTACCCACGGATCCAACAGGTAGACCACGCAGGGGTGTGACAGAAGTGACAGAACAGACAGCTAAATGGGCTCCCGGAGTACCACCCCGTGCCTAATCCCCAAACCCAAATATGTTTCACGACGTTCTGCCGCCGCCTGGAAACACTGTGAGAGGCAAAACATCCTCCGATTGAACGCCTAATCCAATACTTCAGTGCAGTCAACAGTCAACATGTGACGTCTAACCAGTGAGCATGCGTGCGTCTGACGGATTCTGTTTCCAGTCGGGATTTGGTTCCCCATTGGACCATAAAACCCATGCCAGGATTACGACCCCAAAGTTGACAGGCAAATGGATTTTCTGATGTCACTCCAAAAACATGTCGTCCTGCTTAATTAGACAGAATTAGAAATGTTTTAGGGGGCGAGAACGTATAGTGAATCGCTGAGAAGAAGATGGAGAGTTGTTTTCATGTATATTGGCAACAGCTGCAGCAATACCCAGTCACGTGGGGCGGCTCAAGACTTTTCAAATGAATCTTCCTTTTGGCTTTTTCACTACTAATTCAACTTTGAATGATTTTTTTATTGACTCCAAAAAATGTTAGTACGTTAGAACCATCCTGTAGTCGATGTGCACATGACACACCTTTGTATCATTGACTTACAACCTCTTCAGACCTACATTTTAATCAAACACCGTCAAGTCATTATTGCGAATCGCATCATCTTTGCTCGCTAAAAATTGCAAAATGGTTCCCACGGATCTGAGCACTTTGCGCGGGTTAATGTTGACATTTGTCAAATGACGAATGCTTCAGAAGAATCGCCGGGGATTGAGCTAAAAGTGTTTTTGAATGCGACCCTAAAAGGCTCCAGGCACATTCGTGGAAGATTCCTCAGTAAATGTGCTTTAATAGCTGAGAAGTGCATGTCTGCGTGACTCCGGGTCCCTAAGAGCAGCAGCCGATCGTCATTTTATCACACTAGTAGATAAAAAGACATTAAACGAAGCAGTATGCATCAGCAGGAAATAAAAGTACCCTAAAAAAAAGGGAACATTGAAGAATTGTATTTTTGCAGCTTCATTTGTTGCTGCTTTCTGATGATGGATGTACATGTCATGGTATACAGCTTTGCTTTTTTTTCTCTATTCAGTATATTTCATGTTTTTCTGTGATGCTGACTTGTCTGTCTTACATGGACTGAGCTGCGTTCCCGAGATATCCGGTGGAAATGTGTTGCTTGCAATCTGAAATGATCATATTCAAGGGGAAAAGGGAAAACACAGATCTTGTTTTGGTTATCAGTTCAATGAGCAAACTCATTAAAGTACTGTACTGCTACAGGTTTCATGAAACAGTGCCCTTGTTTTCAGAGCTCAGAAGGTGGCGCCCTTGGTTTAAAAATGATGCCAGGTGTCATTGAAATGGCTGTTGGAAGCCATAGATTGTAGAGCAGAGAGTGCCATCTGGTGGGCTCTGAAAATAAGGGCACTGTTTCATGAAGCCTCACCAAACCCATCACTATTAAATACCCCTTTAATTTTTTTTTTTTTCCGATCTGCATTTTTTAGCCCTCACGATTAATTTACAGTAAACGCTCAGTAGCTTTAAAAGTCATTCAGAATATTTCTGTAAACAACTATTCTCTAGTGAGGTTAAACTCGCCAGAGAGTAGTTGTTTACAGAAACAGCGAATCTCCTGTTAGCTGTAACAAATATAATTATACAGGAGGTTCACTTCTGTTTGCCTTGTGTTCCGGTCAGCAGCTCCACAACTTCTTGGCTTTTAGAGACAAACTGTGCACTTGAAAACGAATGCTCCTCTAATAATTCTGTACTCATATTATTTTGGTACGTAGGCAGCTGTTTGGCAACTTAAGACTGTCTCAATCCGTTGGGAAGGCTGCTTCCAGGCCTCTGATCCATTCCGCTACCTCATCAGCGGCTTTTCCATTTCCCATGGCACATTCTTGCCTGCTGAGGCTACATTTCTATTTTCGGACGGACATGAAAAGTGTATCTTCAGAGCACTTCCACCCCCCCAAAATCCTTAGCTTCAAGTGTGTGCAAAAATTCCCCCGCTGTCGCTGGGATTTTACGACATAACTTTAATAAATCGAGTTTGTGTGTGAGTCAACATTCTCACTCACATGTCTACGCCATTAGATTTTGAAGGAATTGTGTGCCTCAAACTGGGCTAGTTAGTTACACTTCCTGATGGGCTGCGCTAGGACCAGAAATGGAACTGTAAAAAAAAGACCAGTTGCCATAATAATAAGTGTGGAATACACTTGCAGGGTTTGGGGGTTTGCCATTTTTTGCCCGCTCTCTTCTATGTTTGAGCAAACAAGAAACTCACACTCTATGTTTGCATGCTAGTTTTCTCTTAGTTGAATGGTGGATGTGGTGTCAAAGTCTGCACTGACACTTCTCCGCCTAAGGTATAGTTGACGATAAAAATAAGGCATTCTGTGAATTGTAAAGAAGGCATTTTCCACAGGGGGTGAGGTGGTAGGGTATTTCTTTTATGACATAGATGAACTGTAATTTAATTAGAAAAAAAATGGCCATACACCAAGCCTATTTTATTTTATTTTATTTTATTGACAGCACTTTATTCTGAAGCACTTTCCTAGTTGGTGGGAGCCCCACTGACCATGGCAATAAATTTGAAGTTTAGTTTAAGTTTAGTTTAGATATATCCTAAAATATGGCATGATTTACCATTTATGGAAAAAAATGAATTTTTCGAAATTACAATTTATTTATACTTTACCAAAAATATCACAAATGTTGCACATCCCAGTAAAGATACAACAAAGGGCGACCTACTAAGAAAATAAAAAGTCCAATATCTGCAATAAAACTGGAGGTGACGTGGGATCAAGCGAAAACGAAAATGCCAGTGGAACAAAAAGACAAGAATACAACAGGTAGAGGGTGTATAAAGTAGGAGAACAAAAACAGGGTCAAAGACCCAAAGGATCTGATAGGAGAAGTGACGTAATGGGCATAGTATAATTGTCCTCATCTAGCATCGACTGTACAGACACTACATTGATCGCTCATTGAGACGGCCAGCAGTCTTGTCGGAGAGAAAGCAGACACACCAGAAACTAGAAGTAGACATGCAGGTCCTCTGTATTCCAGCATTAACACTAAGCAGCCAAGCTGCTGTTTGCAGTAATTGCGTCCACCAACGTAATATCATGTGATCCCTCTTCTTATGGCGGCAAATGTCTGGCTCTTTTTCCAGTTGTAGTGGTAAATACTTGTCAATAATGATCTGAGGAAGTTTAGAAAGGCAAACTTATTATTATTTTTTTTTTATAGCAGAGAATTGCAGAACTGCAACCCCAACCAGACGCTCATGAATGGGGTGATCTCAGCCTGCTTGGACCAACCAGGAGGTGCAGAGGGAGGCAATGGGCCCATGTGCATGGGTCACATGGTCCACTAAAGACGTTCCACCAACCATCCAATGGCCTGAAAACACAGATACTAACCTTTGCTTTACAGGGATTAATGCAGACGACAGCCTACTAGTCTGCTAGAGCTGCTCACTTTCTATCTCAGTTTAATTCCAAAAGTTTTTAACAGGCACAATCTTTTATCAATCATCCATGTGACAGCACGCCAGCCATGCCCTTCAATTCAGCCTCTGTAGACTGGAAAACCCATTTAAATAATGGATGATTTCTGTAATGACGGCTAAGCGTCACTCTAATCTGATGCTCTCTTACCATCCTGCTCCTCTGTCTTGTTTCAATATAGTCAAGGCATTACAACAATTGGAGTGGTGAAGTGGTGGATGGCCGTTCCACAGCAGAAAAGATTGTTTATGCTCTTAGTTTGAAGTCAAATGGATTGTTTGTTCTTGCTGAGCTGTATTTACAAAATCTGAAAAATGTGCTTCAGAATAGTAGAATAGAAAGTGTCTATGTTGTTGACGGTGTTGTGCCGGTGTTTAGTAGTATTGTGAGCCTGCGGTGTTGCCGTAGTTGCCAGAGCTCAACAAAACACAGAGCTACATTCAACAGCCAATGTCAGCTCTTTAATACATTTCATACGGCCATATAGTATTTGCCTGTAAGTACGTGTTCTTGTTGTGTAACTGTAGAGTATGTGTATTTAATTTTTTTTTGACTTATATCGCTTTCATTTCGTTCGTGAATCCACACACTTTAGCATTAGCACAGTAATGGGATTCTTCCTTGACATTAGCATGAAGCTAGCGGAACCTTTTGTGTGTTATTTTCTTGTGTATAAAGGTATGTATATTGCACGGGACACTGATTTGTACTTGTATTTTTAGTTTTACAGATATTCATAAAGATTTGAAGACAAACTTCTGCATCTTTATTGGAAGCTGTTCGCTATCTGCTGAGCAATTGTGACCACACAGAGCAGGGGCAGAATAGTATCATCGAATTGTAACATGAAGATGTTTATATAGATCTCCAGAGCTACTTTTATGTAATAATAATCCAAAATGATTCAGCATCAACACTCTCCCTCCACCAACATTTCAAAGAACAGCAACTTCTTTACGCATGGAAAGGATTAATGTTGGTGGTACGAGCTTGAAGGAAGCGCTAATCTGAGAGCATCACCTCCGAGAATGTGTCGGCCCTGCTGAAAGCAAAAGCTCAACCCCATGAAGGCTGATGAAGACTGCGAAGGTTCTGCAGCTGTGGCTGACAATAATAGCTCAGTGTGGACAAATGCTTAAAGACCACGTGTGATCGCACTCTACAGACATCGCCATTGATTTCCTGTCCGGGCCATTATGTGTCCTACTGCACAGGCGAGCCACAAAGAAGCAAAGGAGCATTTGGTTGCATTGGGACATCACCATGGGGATGCTTCCTCGACTCATATAAAATTTTATTTTTCAGTCCTACATCTCCATTGGATGTACCATTGGAAGGGAATGAAAAGAACTGGGTCATTTTTTGGCCTATGCGGATTTTGGCATCAACATTGGGCGCAAAAGCCCACTGAAAATAGTCGCTATTTGATGCCTTTGGAGTGAGTGGGGAGGTCCAGTGTCACGCCGGTGCCATGCACCTCTACCAGTGGCTGAATGTGAATCCTGGACTTGCAACTGCATTTGGTATGAGGGGAAATAATGAAGTACTCAGATGATATTTTCAATTGAGATTTGACTCTCAGTGTCTTCCTTCACTATTGTCCCCTTCTTACAAAAAATACACAAAGCATTTCAAGCCCTTGAAATTGCTCTCAGGTGTGCTAAATCATGGAAATAGATTCATCTGTATTCCCTTCTCTCAAACATAAAAAAATGTGTGTGAACTCCCCAAACAGCATCTTCATTTGAGTAAACACTGTACTTGGGACACACACACAGGAGTGATGAAGCTTTACCATGCGGTGCCTTCGTCTGCTTTGAACAGTATTATTATGCCTCACGTCATGCTTAACCAAGAGCACCAAGGACACACGGCTGCTTCATGAAGCTTCATCAGCCCATCACATGGTTGCATCACTTGCTCTTTTGAAAGATGAAAACCTGTGTCTATTAAACCGTCAGTAACTCAGTCAAGCAATTTATTGTCATGAATATTGTTCAACAGCAAAACATATTTCATCTTTCCAATGTCAGATAATGGCAACTGAATGTCAAATAAGATCACATTTGATTCAGTGTGGTAGTAAGTTAGCATCCACACGACAGACACTGCTCAGGATCAGCACAGACAAGCTCCACTCACCCCACAAAACTGCGGATTATACCAGACCTGTGCTGCAAACAGTCAGTTTCCAGTGACGTGACGTGACATATTTCGCCCTGTTTGCCTCTTATATTCCTCCGGGAGGTCCAGAAATACATTCTGAAAAATAAAAAAAGTCAGCTCCTTTTTAAAAGAAGAGAGGAAACCAGAGATTAGTCGTGATTAAGAATTTTGGCTTCCTGGTAATCTGTGGGATTACTCCGGAGAAGATGATTTTTCTTACCGCTTTGTTACGCAACATCTTTCTGGGGATGAATCAGCAATTTGCTTCAAAGATTACCAGAAAAAGACTGATTTGTGCTCGCAGTACATAGTTAGGAAAGGTATTATGTCTGAGTACTCACATCTAATCTCATGTGTTTATTTGAAACGAGCAGTAAGCATGTATGTGTAAGTGCCCGGGGAGAAGTGTCCAGCTGGGCAGAGGAGGCCCGAGACGGCTAAGTGTTCTGAGGATGAGGTTTGGCTCAGGAACTGGACGCAGTAACTTGACTGTGTCTTCAAATGATGCAGCCAATCTAGGGTTTACTCTTGAAAAATATATATATTCCGATACTTAGGATACTATATATACACAGTGGCACCTCGGTTCTTGACCACAATCCGTTCCAGACAGCCATTCGAGAAGCGATTTGTTTGAAATCTGAATCGATTTTTCCCATTACAATGAATGGAAAAAGAGATAATGCGTTCCAAGCCTTAAAATAGTCTTTTGTAGGAGTGAATGTAGAGTGTCTGCTGCAGGTGCGCTGTTCCTCTATGTGTGTGGCCGCTGCATGTGGGAGGGGTTGCCGAGTGAGTGACGTCTCTCCAGAAGTGAAGAGGTGCCCGGTGCGTGTCCAGCTCTGAATGTGCGCTTCTGTGCAGTTTGGCTGTGACAAAGTCATAAACCAAGTAACGCTCTGTCCCAGACTGGCCTCATCCCTGTCCCAGCTCCAGCCCACAACAGGACATCAAACCCTGGAGTGTGAGCTCCAGCCTCGGAGGTGTGGAGAGCGAGCACCTCCCCTGTGACACTCTACCACGGTCCAGTGTGGAGACAGGAAAGGTTTTACACCTCAATATGAAGAAAAAACAGTCAGTAAATGTAGCTAACGGGACACGTCTGCATACAGAGGCTGCGTTATACACAATAACAAAGCGCGTCGTGGGTCAGCTGATCGGTCCGCGCATGTTATGGTTTTTCCGATTGTGCGAATTCCAAATTCCAGGACATTCGAAAACCGAGGTACCACTGTACCACTCCTTAATTTAGTGGGGAAAAAATAAATAAAATTTGGATTTATTTTGACTAAAATCACAGTAAACGTGATTTGTACAGTATGATCAACATGAAATCTGATACCATCCACATACAAACAGCGACACTTATGTTACTGTTTGAGGAAATAAGATAAAGTGATGCATAGATTGATGTGAATAACGCCGTATTTAATAATAGAATTGTAAAAGGAAAACCTTCAATCACAGTAGAATATATTCTAGCCTTGTAAGCATCTGAGCATCATTAACTTTTCAAATATATATATATAATATATAAATATATTATATAAAATCAGAAAAAGCTCTGCAGAACTTGAAAAATGAAAAACTCTGACCCCCAAAAACATACTGCAGTATAGTCATCTCCCTTTTCTTAAATGGTATAACACAATTTCATCTAAAAATAATAACATAATAAAAAAATAAGCATTTCATTGCGGGACATACCATCACAAAAACATCTGCGAGGTCATCCTTGAGATAGTGAACCTTTCAAGGCAAGGATCTTGGCCATCAAGACTTGATGGTGTGGGTAATAGAGTCCCATAAGAACAGTTGGCCCCATGTAATATGTCCAACACTGCTGCTACGGTAGTGGCTTCACGGCCACGCAGTACTCCCGGAGGAACTGGTATACCTTGCCATTGAGGCGCTTCATGTACATCTCGGTGCTCTAGCTAGTCACCTTCTTCATAGTCAGTTATTAGAGTTAGTAGCCCAAAGAGTTGTAAAACAAATTGGATGTGGAAGTGAAATTGTATCCCTTGAAACTTCACACCGAGTAAATCCACGTTGACCAACTTGAGCAATTGTGATACCTAAAAATAAATGTATAATATAACACTTCTTAACAGTTGGTGCTCTTATAACAAGCGCTCCACCGACAAACACACGTTGTGACCAAAACAGCTGTCAATGGCACCAACAACCACCTCGTCTGCTAACAAGCTGTGTTTTCATTGGCCTGCGGCGCATATTCACGGGATGGGACCTTGTTAGCACATATATGACGCCTACTGTTACCATTCCAAAATACAGGTGGATCAACAGCAACATCAAGTGTCTCAACAGGGATCAAAAGTTGATTCCACCAACATTATTGTGGCTTGTTTCTTTCCATATCATTTGGTGGGAGATGATCATAATGTTGAGGAAAAAAAAATCACATTTAGATGTGTTGATATTTAGTGTGACCCTGATGTTGGTGTACAATTCTACAATATATGACAGGTATTCACCTGCCTGTTACTTCATAACATGCCCTCATGTATCTCTTTTACTTGGTCTCTCAATCTGAGACAACTTGCTGCCACAACCTTTTTTTTCTTTTTTCAAGTGGTGTTAAATTTGTCAAGGACATTACGTTGTTATATTGCATCTTTATGTCTATTAGGTGTGGTGGCTGAGAAATGCAAATCACATTTACAAAACTTTTGAAACAAATTAAAAAACCTTCTTCAAACTATTTCTTTCCTGAGTTTGTAAAAGTATTTTGACAGTTTGTACATGTAAATTTGTTTATTCAGTTTGTAAAACAGAGCAACCACTTTCGGACCACATCCTTAATTCAGCCCCCTCCCTTTCTCTACCATTTTTCTGAAAATTTGCATACACTGGAAAGACAGTGACAAACAGTGAATACACACTGACAAATTCTGGAAACAAATGTACAAACTCTAAAAACACACTTACAAATTTGGAAACTTACAAACTCGATTGGTTTGCTAAAGAAGTGTGTGAATGTGTTTGAAATGTTGTAGATGCATTTCATTATTTGTAAATATGTTTAAAAAATGTGTAAATGTGTTTTACACTTCTCAGCCACTGTAGCTAGTTATTCATAGATGGTGTCTCGGATTGCCATACGGATCGACAAAGCATTTGAAAGAGTCGAGTCATTGTTGTGTAGAGAGAGCTGAAGTGTGTGAGAGCTTGTTCCATATTGCGTTATTCACTATTTTTCACTATAAATAATCAGTTTGTTTTCCAGAGGGAAGAGGAATATAAAGGCAACCAGGAGAGATAACCTCTCTGGATTCAAGGTCTACCCAGGACCTCCTCCTACTTGGGCATGACCTCATCTTTGAAAGTCACCGTGTCACCTCAGTCGGCTTCAGTCAATGTGGAGGAGCACATTGATTTTTTGATGGCTGAGCTCCTCATCCAATGTCTAGTTCAGACCTAGTGATGGGCTGGCGAGGCTTCATGAAACAGTGTCTTCCACTGAGTCCACTAGATGGCGTTCAAGGGCGCCACCTTCTGAGCTGTTTCATGAAGCCTTCACCAGCCCATCATGAGGCAAAAACCTTTTTAAAAATAGAAATTTCTTCATTCTATTTCCTCTCTTGTGTGAATCATTTGACTTATCTTTTTCACTTCAACACATGATCATGTGTATTATTATGATGTGTCAGTGTGGTGGCCATTTATTTTCCAGTAACAGCTAAGCTAAGGGTATTAGCTTGTCTCTGGAAAGATTTGTGATGCTGCAAACAATAGAAAACAACATTTACTCTTTTTACATTCATCAGAATTCATGGCGATAAACATGGAAAACAACTCTAGTAGGATGTCAAGTTTTGACTTGCTCTTATCTCAGCTGAAGCATACCAAAGACTATAGTCGCTGGATCAAGTAGCTCGCTACTTCTAATGTGTCGGAGTAATGTACTTGTGTTTGTGTTTCCCTGCCTCTGCAATAGTGCAGCGGAGAGACACAAACGCTCACGCTCAGATAAAGAACTTCAATGAGGAAACAATAATAAATAAGTGCTCTGCTGAGAGTGGAGGCAAATATACAAGCTGCAGCGCTGACAACACACCTGAGCAACAACTCCCAGAAGATGGGATCAAATAGATGGAAATGTTGCGGCGTTTAGCAGAGCAGCGCGCTAATGTGGGACTAGCAATGGGAAATTCATTTGGAATCATTTTAATTAAAGTAGGCGGGCAGGTTTTGTCTATGTAAATGTGGCTCTTGCTTCACCCTGTCTTACATGCTGGAGAATGAAAATGGGAAAATTGACGGTCGAAAGATGAGACGCTAGCATTTTCTGTTTGAGGGCCAAATGGACATTTTGGGCAATTCTGTTTAGCGGATTTATTTTTGGTAAAGGTCTATTTATAGTCACTTATCGAGCCTAAATTTCGGGGGGGATTTTTTGCATTAATTTTTTAGGAAGTAAATGGAGCACACTCTATGAAACCAAAAATTCTAATAGCAAAGATGCATAACATCAGGAGGATATGTCCTGGTTTGGACCTGGAGTGTGGCAGAAGTTCTGGCCCAGACACTTGTCTCACCTTCACCTGCACAAGTTCTCCAACATGACTCCTGTGCTCCCTTCTTTCAAAAAAATCCAAAATTTTTGGTTGTAGTCTTGTGGTTCATGACATGTTTGCAGTGCAAAAATGACTGTCGTGGTATTTGCGGACTTGGCTACTAGCAGGCTTCCTATTGGTAGTACTGGATAAATTAAATGTATGTATTGTAGATTTTAAATATCGGGGGCAAATGAAGTCAGACCCACAGTGAGACCCACTATTAAAGTACAAGTTTGGGTTTCTCTGACCACAAATTTTAGCTCTCACTCAATAGAGGATCTGAATTCACCGAAAAGAATCAGGACCTCTTTATCCAAAGGGCTGGTCTAACATTCTGAGATGGTTCGATGTTAGGTTTTTTTGCGGTCAAATTTGGGGATTCAATAGCTACGCTTCATTTACAGTTCCGTTATTTTGAATCCTGTGACAGCGACGGTCCAAATAACTGCATGAAATATGCAGTATCTACGAGGGTAAAAGGTGAGCTGGAGGCTGCGTGTTGGAATCCAGACATCTATAAAACATTCCAAATCCTGCGTCACCAGCGGAAACAAAGACCGGATACAGTCTTTCTGATGTGGTTTTGTTGCACAGCTCAGCACTGGTGAGTGCCAAGAGTGCGGTTCTCTCCGGCTGCAGCAACAGCTGCCGTTCAGCATCAATACTGTGTCGGGCCTCAGAGCGGACCCGTACACCCACATGCCTGTCAGCTTATAAATCCACACACGGTATCGACGTCTCCACAGCTCACACAGCTCCTCACTCGCGCAGATTGTCTTTACGTTTCGGCCAAGATGTACGCGTTGAAGAAAGGATGCCTGTTTAATGTCGCGGAAAACGGCTTGTTATTTGAAATGGACCTCTTTGAGGTCTTTGCTCTGTCTGCACTTTCTGAAGAAAGCTTCTAGCAAATACTCAGGTACAAATGACCTCAGCGGTCGCCGAATTACGCTGTCACACACATCTACTAGTTACTGGAGCCAGCTGAAGATTCTATAAATTACTTTTAAGTGCTTGCACAGCCATGTTTCACCTCTCCTCACTGAGCTGTTGACCTGTGTTCAGCTCCGCGACTCCTCTGACTAGAATGTTAGAAGGGCCAGACTTGAGGTTAAACTCAAACTATATATACTATACTCTGCTGGGTTCAAACGCTGAGGTATACGTGTTGTGCATGTAATGAAAAATTACAAGGTGCATTTGCGTTGCGGAAATATGTGGGCGTAAATGACATGTTTTAGTTCCTTATTTTAAATAAAACACCAACATTAAAAACAAGCAATAGCACAAAAAAGTTGACCAGTACAACAAGCAGATCATACAGCAGAAGTGTTTTTTCCTGGGAAACTGGACTCTTTAAACGCTTCAACAATCTAGCCGTGTCACAGCAGTGCTATCGACTGAGCAGCGACTGACAACCTAGACCTAGCGTAAGTCGTCGCAATCCAGAATGCGGTCCAGAGCTGCCACAAACCAAATGCTAAATATGTCGTCCTGAAAAATCACAGTACAACTTGAATTTTTTCATGCACTTTGCTACAACTACAAAGCACATATTTCATTATTCAATTTTACACCATGTTGTACGACTAGATTTCAAAATTTCTTGTGTCCAATGAAGCAACTTTCAGTTGTGATGGGTAGATGAGGTATCATGAAACAGTATTGCCGGGTTGATGAAACAGTCGTATGATTTTCGGAGGCCACTAGATGGCACTCGTTCTTTAGAAATGATATGCGGTTTTATTGAAATAGCTGTGAAAGCCTACCATTTCACAACACAGTGCCAACTAGTGGCCTCTGAAAATCCGCACACTTTCATGAAACTTCATCATCCACCATTTTATTTGTGCTTATACAAGAATATACAAGAGAAACACACGCACACAGTAAAGTAGAAATGCATTTCAAGAATGAGAAACAGCAACTGTGACAAATGCATAAACAGCACTGGAGAACATTGGCTTCTTTCTCAGGAAACCCACCACCGCTGTTAAGCCAACGTAGGACCTTGATTTTCTATTACTACTGAGAACAAATAACCGCAAAGGCTTCTGAAGAGATTTTTCAAGGTGGATATCTCTCTATTTAAGTTTCACAAATGAATAATTCACAAACAATTTCAAATGCACAGGCATAAATGAGACTCACACACAGTCTCCGGTGGTTTCATAAGTTATAAATCAGACTATCGATTACCCAGAATGCTGCACGCGCTCTTGCATATCTAGTGACTGGATCCAGGGGGAGGATAGGTTTGAACAGATGGACAGATGAGGGTTGTTCGGGGAGCAGCATACTTACTGAGGATGCCATTTTTCATGAGAGAACTGACACATTGACCTCTTATCAATGTGTCAGTGATCCAAGCGCCAGTTCATTAGTGGGAACTCAACAGATTAACACATCACGGGCAAGTTTGATGTGCGGGAGACAGCATGTGGGTAGAACAGATGTCGCCCTCAGATGGCTGCGAATAGTGTCAACGATGCTACAATGGGAGCTTGAAGGACTGCAGTTTCCCACCGAACCTTTTTGATCGTCGTTGCACAGATCGGCTATTTGAACTTCTTTAGTCTGTCATTCACAGAACTTGTTCATGGAACTTAAGAGGGTGGATTCAGCCTTCAATGTCTTGAGACATGATGTATGTAGAGAGAAAGTGAAGTCTCCAGGATGAGGTAGAGTTGGAGTGTTGACGCCACTTGTCACGTGAAAAGGGCTTCGCTTCTGGACTGGGGTCTTGCTCCAGGGGTAGCTACATCTAAAATATGCATTGCTATGAAACACCAGACGCAATTCTTGTCGCTTTTTAAGCGAAGCCGCAGGTATGTGGAGTGCAGGCCCTCCATACACTTGACTCTCAACTTCTCATTCTGAAGTGTAATGCTCTGTGAGGTATGTATTTTCAATCCCTGACAATCTTCCTAGCCCTCGGAAAATAACTTTGCACAAGAAAAAAACACTTTCAAAAACCACCATCTGACTTTTTATATAGCAGTCTGAATATTTGATTTACCAACGCTTTAGCCTTTGTTATTGCACTTAAATCCAATTGTGTAGAGTCTCTGCGTTGGCTTTGCGCGGTCGTGATGAATGTGAGAGGTGTAGCAAACCTAGAATGCCTGTGCGTTGGTGGATTTGGCTGCTTTGCTCCCTTGATGGATCGTTGAAAGAGCATGTTGAGATTGCCAAAGTATTGAAGAAGGCTACACAATCTGTTCGGTGGACTCTATTTATTCCTTTGTGAGCAGGAACTGTGTTTATAGAACATTGGTTGTTCTGTTTTCAGAGTTTTTATAGCACTGACGCTGAACAAGATGCTGCTTCAAAACAAAGCCTTTTCTTTTCACCTCCTACAAACGTGGTACGTTTCTTCAGCTAATTCTTGGCCAGCAACATCCAGTCGTATTGCTAAAGTATTGATGTTTTTGCTGGATATACAAAGAGGGTTGCCTCATATACTGATGTGTATGATGATAAACTGAGACACTTCTTTATATTTGTCAGCCAAGAACTTTAAAGGTTGGACTTAACAGACACCTTACTGCTAATAATACCACTGAAGACCAGCACTGTTCCGTGAGTTCATAAAATAACTACTTAGAATATTATTATTATTATCTGCTATAAATATGGACACAACAAACTGAACAAATGATGCAGTATTATTCGTTGGTTGGCCAGCTCTGAATCCAGCTTTAGATTCAGACAATCGCTAAACATTTCAGCAAGACAGTTCTGATTTATTAGTTTTGTTTATTTTTCAACTGAAGATTCTAGTTAATTCATGGACGCTGCTGAAGATGTTATATGATTGTCAGATTGCCTGTCCGTCTCCAAGCAAAACAGCTAAAGAGCAACTCCATTTACATCACCATTTACATTTTGGTAGTGCTGAGAATTATCGTGTTGAGAGAGAACTGCAGAATGAGGCCGACTACTTTCCCCTTCGTTCACTGTGTGCCTTGCTCAGGCGAGATCTTTTGGTAGAGATGCAACTGTCGCAAAGGAATCGTATCTTTTGAACAGCACCTTCAAGTGAGCAGTGAGTGTATGGTGCATGTTTGCCAGCCATTCCAACACAAATTGGCCAGACTGGCTTCTCACATCACCACGTTGCTGCATTCACAGTGTTCATGTCGCTGCAGCAGCGAGACAGATGAAGCTGTGAGAGTTTGGACCATCGCATGACGGTAAAATCTACAGAATTGACACATGGCATCTTCGTTGTCAACATGAGGCTTGGGTGACGTCACGGCATGGAAACATGTTTATGTTGGTGGTTTTAGTATTAAATGTCTCAGAGACACACAACTGCATGTGATCCATGAGCAAAATAATGCATGCACTTGATGTGAACTTTGTTGAATAATAATAAACTGGGTGAAAAATGGCGACAGTTTATGAGACTGAGGTGGAGGTGTAGTAGATACTACACCTCCACAATGGCATTCCTCTCTGCTGGCGAAATAAATTCACAGAAAAAGCATAAAAATGCCCTTTCTTTTGCGTGAATTTATGAACACTATTTTATTTTATTTTATTTTTTTTTCATTTTAAGTGAAAAATGTAATCAAGTATGCAATATTATTTATATTTTCAAATGCCTAGAAAGGCATATTCTTCTGAAGTTAAATTCAATGCAGGGTGAAAATCTCAATATGCTTTGAACTCTTAGAGGAGGTCTGCATTGTTCGAGTGCTTGTCTAGTTAGTCGCAAATGAATCATCAGACAGACGTAAATAAGTTACATTGTTGTTTTAAACAGTTGAAATTCAAACCAAGAAAATTATTTTAACAGAAATATCATGACAAATGTAAGTAACTCAAGTCCTCAGCTGCCAAGAGAATAAAAGAATGCATGTATTCGAATGCAAACGGAGGAAAGGTAAATATATGCAGCCCGTTTTTAGAAGAAGAAAAAAAGGCTTGTCTTAAATCTGACAATAAACAGACAATAAAAATGCATACAAACTGTCAACTGCCATCAAGTAGGATGAGGGGAGCTTGTTTTCATGATCTTTTTCACGACTTCTTTCAAATTTCAGTCTGCTTTGTATCTAATTGAGAAATGTCAACACATTAGACCAGCAAACATCAGCTATCCACAGGCTGCATATCCCTGAACAACACTGAATGAGGTCAAGATGACTTCCATCAAACTGGTAATCATTTCCTTCCATCCTTCATCCTGTGGGTGTTGATGAAAGCAAACAAAAACAGCATGAAGAGAACACTGGACTTTATTTATATGCTTCCTGAGCAGCAAAACAAAATAACTTTCATCAACCGTCAATGGCTTCTTTTACTTATTTTATATGTATTTTTGCGTCTAAATCTTAACTAGGTTAAACTTGTTAGAAAACCTGTTCCAGTTGTCTTGATGGTAGACCTCCTGTACTGGTCAGGAGTAACTCCCATCGAACACTCTCAAGTTGGGGACAACATCTACCACCTGCCACCACACTGTAGCCACACCATGGCGACCTTGGTCACAGACCTGACTAAGAGGTAGACTTTTATGTTTTTCTGCCTTCTTTTCCATCCCTTTTCAGTGGGATGTGTGGAGAGATTCATCTGGTTTGGGAACCACCCTCCAGCAGCAGGTGCAAGTGATGGGCTGGTGCGGCTTCAGTGTCCTCAATGTCGGAGGTCAGAAGGTGGTGCTCTCGGATTAAGAATGATGTGAGGCAACATTAGAAAATTTGTTTGAATCTGAATGCATTAGAGCAGACAGCGCCATTAAGTGTGGTTGAAACATGAGGATACTGTTTCATGAAGCCTCACCAGCCCATCACAACCACTTCGTCTTCCTCTTCTTCTTTTTCTTTCAGCTTCTCCCTTTAGGGATCATCCTCCTCCATCTCCCCCTGTCCTCTGCTTCCTCTTCTCTCAAACCTACAAACCTCATGTCCTCCTTCACCACCTCCATAAATCTCCTCTTTGGCCTTCCTCTCCACCTTCTGATCCAATCCATCCTGCTCACTCCCAGTGAGAACCTCAGCATTTTCATCTCTGCTACCTCCAGCTCTGCCTCCTGTCGTTTCCTCAGTGCCACTGTTTCCAAACCATACAACATTGCTGGCCTCACCACCCTTTTGGACACTTTCCCTTTCATCCTTGACGACACCCTTTTGTCACACATCACACCTGACACTTTTCTCCAATTATTCCACCCTGCCTGCACCAGCTTCTTCACCTCTTTCTCACACTCTCCATTGCCATGGACAGTTGAGGATAAGTACTTAAAATCCTCCACCTTCTCTACATCCTGTCACTTCACCTGTCCACTTGGGTCCCTCTCATTCACACACGTATTCCGCCTTACTGCGGCTAACCTTCATTCCTCTCCTTTCTAAGGCAAACCTCCACCTCTCTAGCTTATCTTCCACTTGCTCCCTGCTCTCACCACAGATCACAATGTCATCAGCAAACATGATCTTCCAAGGGGCTTCTTGTCTAACCTCATCTGACAACCTGTCCATCTCCATGGCAAACAAGAAGGGGCTTGAACTCCTGTGTTACACCTGCAGCACACCTCACCGCTGTCTCACACCTGGTATACATGTCGTGCTCCACTCCAACATACTTCTCTGCCACTCCAGACTTCCTCGTACAATACCACATCTCTTCTCTTGGCACTCCGTCATATGCTTTCTCCAGGTCCACAAAGACACAATGGAGCTCCTTCTGACCTTCTCTGTACTTCTCCATGAACATCCTCACAGCGAACACTGCATCTGTGGTGCTCTTTTTTGGCATGAAGCCAAACTGCGGATGTGGATCAGACAAATGTATCTCGGTCTCCATGTACACAATTGATTAAATCACCTCTATTTGTGTTTTGCCAGAATTTTGCCTCACTGTCTACCCCATGTTACTAGACTAGATACACTGTTAGATGCCCCCCAAGGAGACGAGACAGTGAAGATTGAATTTATCTTGAAGGATTTTCAAGCCACAACTTTGTGGATTAGTGATATCATGGTGGGATATTCCATTCAAAAAACTGTAAAGGGGCATCAAACAGTGTATTTGCTGGTCAGGTCACATGGTCCAGCAGCAGAAATGTCCCTGATGATGGACTGTCAAAGCCTTAGGATGTAAACATGCCCAGAAATGTGCCGCAGATTGAATTTACAGGTGTCCACCGTCCGCTTGTGTAAAGGAGTAACTCCATATTTGTGGTTTGGCTTGTTTAAATACTGCAGTGTTGCCTGTTGCAGCTTCACCACATTGGCGCCTAAAGCGAAATATAACGCAAAAGCACCACTCGAAAGTCAAAATACAGTCACCATTACCTGTAATCCAATAGCAATAATGCAATGTTCCCCGGTATGAGGTGTTCCGAGGTTTTACAACATCTATTTGTTTGTGGGTAAAGGAAGTCGTATGAAGGATGAGTCCATTTTTCAACTTCAGGCTCTTTAAGCTCGCTATTTAGCTAGTACTCCACGCGTCAGAATCCATGTCAATTTTGTGAAGAGCAGATGATTTTAGTCAGTTTAGAATCATAATTATCAAAAAAAAAAAAAAAAAAAGTGACGCCTGTGGATTTTATTTCACGCTGAGCTCACGTGATGCTTGACAGTATGAAGCCACAAAAACAACTCCAGACAGGCAAGTGGATGAGAGAAAGGGACTGAACTGTCCAAATCTCCTTTTGCTGGTTTACAGTTCCCTTCAAATGTGGATATTGCACCAACCTGGTGTGATGGCACGAACGAGAGAAGACTCCTGGCTGGCAGATGCATCTTCTGACGCCTGAAAAACCACTCAATGTTCCAAAGTTTAGTATTTAGCACTCAGGAATTTGGACCAGTGATGTGCAACTTCGCAACTTCAAAACCATCTGCCCAAAATGGGTTTGATAGTGACCAGAATCAAAGAGACACCAAGCCCCTGCACTACTTGCGTTGCGTTTGGAGGCTTTGCATTATTTAGCCTTTGTTCAAACAACAATGCAAGTACTTTCAACCCTGCGCCCAATAACTCATGTGAGCATGTGTTCCTGTTTTCAGTCACATAAAAACCTGCGAATGCCGACTTTTATGACACTGCTGAGATAAATATGGAACTTCGCGAATGTCTGATCAGAGGCCAAGAGTGGTGAAAAGAGCAGGCCACGCTGGCTTCAAATGGCCTCCCTCCGCGGCACTGTATAAATCACATGAATGTGTTATAAAACAGCAGCGCGGCTATTGACAATTTGCTGCAGGTCTTCAATCCCCTGGCCTCCACTTTCTCTGTCCTTGTAGTAATAATTCAAAACTTCCATCAGTCGCCGTGGAGAACTGAAGACCCATCTTTATCAATTCAAGAGGTCTCAGCAAGTGAATCATAATCAAAGAACCGCTTACTTGAATACAAATGTAAAAGTTGCTGAAGCGATGTGGCTCGACTGCAGTGAGCCGCTCAGGTGGGGGAGCTTGGTAACACAAGTGGCAGTGACAGCAGTAAACACGGCTCAGAGGTTGGCACTGGTCACAGACAGAGATGGTGTGTCTCCTTTAATGAGGGGTCTTCTCTCAAACCTGCCAGCCCACGCCAGATCAATTTCACAGCATTCTAAAGAGCGCTCTCACCTTTATTTTCTCCACAGGATGAGTCAGGTTTAATGGCGTGTAATGTACCAATGCTAGCACGCGTGGACCAGCAACGAACAACAAGACACAATTTAAAATACACTACATAATATTTATGTTTATGTCTATGCTGTATTGTATCATTTATTTTTTAGCAAATAAAAGGTGCAATATACACACAGTGGTTTGTTTTTGAATCTTTTCATTTTTATGGATGAACCCAGACTCCCTGGACTAGGAGGGAGGGCTGGTGAGGTTTCATGAAACCTCAATTTCTGGGCCGACCAGATGGCACTCTTTCCTCTAATAGCTTTTGCACAGATCACCTCAATAAAACCTCTTTTTTTTTTTTTTTTTTTTTTGCCAACTTCTGCCTTTGAGGAAATGGACACTGTTTCATGAAGCCTCACCAGCCCATCACGACCCTGCATTGAGACTGCGGTTCAAGGTTATATTGTAATTTGTATTTTATTCCAAGAAAGTGGTAGTTACTGAGTAGTAGTTACTGAGACTCAATGAACACGCTAACACCAGGCTTGGGACTGCGTCATTTGTACAGGCTATAAACCCGATAAAACTCATCATTTTCTCCTTTTTCACCCCTGTAGCAGCTTGCAACTGCCAAGGCTCCATCATAATGGGTGCTATCCAACCAAGACACAGGACCATGTAGCTGGCTGAACGACTACAGTCACAACCATATCGACAGTGTACAACTAACTCGCATAATGGTAATGTGTATTAGTGTATTAGTGTACCTCTTAATCTGGATCTGAATTGCAGTTTTCCTTTTACTTGATCCCTCCTTTCCTTCGCTCCAATATCATATTGATTCTTTCCACACATCTCATCAGGGATAAAAAGTAATCCACGCAGTTGGCGATGTCGTGACTGGCTGGATGGTCGGTACCCAGAATGCCCCTGGGGAAGTGTCAGCAATCCACTTTGCAAATTACAACGTAATAAAGTTAAGTGAGTGAAAGCAGCCAGTCATGAAGCATCAGATTTTATTCAACATTATAAACCCATCAATGCAAGTCATCGCAAAATGTACTTCTCCTCAAGTTGTTAGAAACCATCACTCGGCTTGGACTTGACCCATCTGTATAAACAGAGTTACCATTCAGTTACTTTAGGGCCTCACTTACATGTTTTGGGCTCATCATTATAGACATCAGTTTAGGAGGAGATGAGCCAGTGTTGTTTGTCCTCACCACACAAGCCGCTGTACGTCTCTGTGACCCAGGTTATTTTCAGTAGCATAGAACTTTCCGACACTCCTGAACGCGCCGTCTGCGCGCATGTGAGATACATATATCAACGCTTCAGACGAGAGAGCAAAAGAAAAGAAGAAAAGCAGCGAGCGAACCGGACCTATGTGTGTCAAAGAAACTTACTTCAACAATTCCATGTTTAGCTCAAGCAGGTGGCGCAAGTCGCACGATTTACGGTGGCCTGAAGTGGACAAAAATCTCACAAAAGAGGAATTTATGAAAATGTTATAATTCACTTGAAACATTTCTGTGAACAACTGTGTACACTCCAAAATAGGAAAATCCGGAAAAGATTCTATATGAAAACTAAAATATTAATATTAATAAAAAATAAAGCCATGTTTATTTTGAGAAAGGCATTTGAAAAAAAATGTTTGTCAGTATAAAATAAAGTTAAAGAAACTTTTTAGTCTCTTTGGGAAATATGACGGCAATTGCAGTAACTGATCATCTCCTCAGAATGGGACAGTTCTTTGATTTAAGGAATTCATAATGCTCTTCCACATCCCATGTTCCGCAATGGATTCCACTCTTTTACCACGGTCAATACTAATGGTGAAAAGTATCTTACATCCTGCAGATACAAGATATTTTTCCTAAACATGCACGATACAACACATCCTTCTGAAAAGTGTGTTTTATGGCTTTATTATTGACTGAGTGTTTGTTAAGAGAGACACATTTGACTTCCTGGGGCTGTATTACCTTGATCTAAGCTTACACTTGCATCGATTCCTTTTTTATAGGTCACTATTGAGACATATGGCGAAGAACGCTCGAGTAGAAATGCGGCTGAAGCCAGCCTAAGTGAAGTGAATCAATACAATCCGACTTCACTGGGTCATTTTCACGAGGCACAGAGGCCGAGAACGTAAATAGTTCAGGTTGAAAAACAAAATTGCAGCGTTTTACAATTGAAACATCTACTGCAACTGTTGATGGTTACACTTGTTAAGTGTTCTTTAAAGCTGCCCAAAATATCCAGTGATACATCGTTCAATAGGGAAACTTTCTTGCTCAAATAGCTTCTGTGGTTGAATAAAAAAAATAGTTTTCTCACATTTATCCTCTGTCGTTTTCGAGCTACACCAAGGAGAGTAGAATCGAAGGTGTTCAATGAAGACAAAGTAGCTACATTTGTCCTTTCTGGCAAAATTTCACTACTCAAATGAGTCACTTCATTAAGTGCTTCATTAATGCCCAAGTGTGTCAGAAAACTAACTGCTGCTACCTGGGATATGGCTACACTCAACTCATCCTTCACTGGCTGCTGCTTGGTTTCATCTGTACCTCAATACAGGTCTGATCCGGGGCAGATTTATTGTGTGTAAGTCTTGAAACACAAGCAGTTGTTGAGCGTTAAGTTGTAATTTAGAATGCTGAATAACTGCATATCTGGCTGCAGAGACTTGAGTGAGAATGGTACATTTAAAGAAATATTGAGAGCAGCACCGCAAGAAAGTTGATGCATTTTACGATATCCCTGCGAAAGCTTACTTGCCATTTCTGTGATGAGCTTGTTGCCATTGTATTGTGTATGTTTAATGTCATTAAAAAAATATTTTTGGTGTCATATTTTAGGTGTTTTATTTACGTGCACTCCATGCGTAGTCTTTGCCCATGTGTGCGCCCGGAGCTCTGTGCTGCAGCAGTGACTGGTGTCCCAGTATTGGTGGCAATGAGCGGTCAGATCATTTACTGTATTTGCCATCCAGAATCAGTGTCAATGCTGTAGCCAGTTTTCAAAACCTGGTCGAAAGTGATGTTGTTACGTATCCTTCCTGCATTTTTATGACAGTATATATGCTGGTACTGGATCTTGCCGAGTGGGCATATGGCGTATACCTGCCGTCAACTCTCAAGTGTGATCATCTATCATCCGACGGCTCGATGCCGAAGCTGCCGACTCTGGTGTCATGCTGACACTTAAAGAGTAGAATGTTATCCACTTTTGCCGACTAACTCACTGCATCTATGATCCTCTCTTGTGGTGCGGTCCGGCAGATTGGACATGGAAAATGGACCACGCAGACCGAATTGATGGAATTGCTATTTGTGCCACAGCAAAACAAAAAAAGAAAAAAGAAAAACACCACCCACAAGGTAGTTTTGGTGCGACATTGGGGTTAAAGTCTCTAGCTAGCATATGCTGCCATGTTATCATAGATGTTTTGTCACAGTCACAAATGTTGCAGTAAGGATGGATGATCGGTTGATGTTAGCAATGGGTGGATGAGGTTTCATGAAACACTGTCCTGCTTTTCAGAGGCCATCAGATGGCACTGTCTGTAAAATATTAGATATTGAATAACTAATTCAAAGAAACTTAGCTTAATATATGAAAAAACATGAGCAGGTTTGGTTTGTCAGGACGTGAACAAGCATGGCTGAATACTGAGCGATGTTCAAGACCATGAAGTCAGTGTTTCATTCAACTCTTGAGTGAGTTCATTGATTTCAATAGTAACTGAGAAAGACGACTGTGTCCATAAAGGTAAAGGTCCACCAAGTCACACTGCCAGAACAGCATGCAGATGGCCTTGTGGTAGCGATAGATGTGAAAGCAGTTATCCGATTCATATTCTCAACTCCAGGCTGCTCTACTGTATCATGATAAAAAGCCCTTGATAGATTGATCCCGCACTGAAGATGCACTACAACTCGTAGTTACCTTTGAAAACGTTTTCTGCTGAAGCCCCACTGAGAACGGCACTTCACCATCCACACAATGGTACTTCTGAGATCTGACCTTGAGGTCGAGAAGAAAATATATCTGAAATGTTATTCACTTGGCGCCAGCCGCCATTGTGTGGCACCAAACCTGTGGCATTTTCCAGGGAAAAAAAAGCCTTTTTAGTGTGCACCTCTGAAAGGCAGCGACTTCCGTGCTATTGTTTTTTTTTTTTTTTTTTTAAGTGGTTTTCATCCCATTTACATGTTTCATATTTCTTTTCTTTCAGAGTTTGTCAAGGCTGTTTCTCAACAACTTTAATTTGTTTGTAAACGGTGTTCTTGGCTCTTCATCTGTTTTCGTCAGGTATTTTTCATGTCTCATGCTGACCTTGCGTGCTATTAAGCACAACAAGAAGAGAATGAGTCACTCCTTTGAAAATGTGTTTTCGAGCTTGTGGTCTTGACTTCTGCATTGTTTGACACAAAAGTGCGGGTCACATGATCTCACCACCCTGTTTGGCGGTGCTCATCTTTTTTTTTTTGTTCTTATTCCACACATGAAAACGCACACGCCGACATTAAGCATAAAGTTTTTCCTTCGCTGTATTAGCATCATGCTTGATATCCACGTGTAGTACTTGGTAAAGTCATCTCAGGTCTTCGGTATGAGGAGCCAGAGCTTCATTACTGAACGCTTCATCTATTTCTAAGCAAGAAATATCATGAACTCAGGACCCTGTCAGAGAAACTGCTTCTGCTTCTCCTGCTTCTCTGCTAATGACGTCTTCTGGAGTCGTTGCACTTCGAATAAAGATCAAACCAGGCAGGAAACAGAGGGGAACCTGTGTGCTATGTGTCGACTGTTTAAAAAATACCACACTCTGAATGAGAAAATGAAGACTGAAAGCACTCTCTCTTCATTACTATTCTGCATTTCAACAAGCAAATCGTGCAGCAGGAACCCAAGAAAAACACAGGTTGTCCACTTGTCCTCCTAGGAACATATCACCTACATCTGGAGTGGACCCTCCCGCAGCAGCTGGAACACTGTAAAGCTTCAGAAAGATAAGTTGTTGTCTTTTTCACCGTCTCACCTGGATTCACCTTTGTAGTCCTCTCACCGCAGCTCTTAAAGCTCTAAAGAGAAATTCGTTCCTCTTCACTGACTTTCTCCACCAAAAAAAACACACACACTTCTCAGTGACATGGAACACTGATCTTTGCCTTTCGGAAACACATGTGTCAGCTGTGGTTCATCCCAAAATCTTTTTTACATTGTAAATTCCTCTAGATGATTTTTATTATCATTATCATTATTATTTTGTGCAGTGATCGACACCATACATTTCCAACAGTTAAATATTTGTATTTTTATTTGATTTAATTGATTTAATTTTCTTACATGTTTGATTTCAATTCAGTGAAACCAAGAGCGCCACCTACTGACCTCTGAAGCCTCACCAGCCTGTTACTGCCGCTGGCTAACTACAGATGAATTTATATTACTTTTATTCAACTGTTGATTGATTTTTAGCTCCATCAAGTACCATAGTTTTCAAGCTGTAAATCGCTAACTGTAAGTCGTAATTTGCAGGACTTATAAAAACGCATCATGAAGATGAAAAAACATACAAGTTACACTGGACTATAAGTCACATTGTTTGGTGAAAAAAGGTCCTGTCGCGATGTCATGTGTTCATCGCTCCGGACTTAAAATGTGACATGGAACAGAATGTAGCCATGAAGTGAGGTGTATGAGATTTTTTTTCTTTTTTCACTGATGACAGTAAAATGCTCTCAGTCTTGCGAAGTAACTAAAGATCACTCATCTGCAGCCACTCTCACCCGGTCAGTCCCTTCAGGTGTCCTGGCTGTACATACAAACTTTTGGTCCGGCATTCATCTTTGTCTTCCACTTCTATAATACAAGTTGCGATTTCCTGCTGTTGTGACAATTGTCAATATCATGACAATACAAGAGATTTCTGCGAGATATTTTTTTGGAGACAACCTTTTCGATCAGTGTTGGGTCAGTATCAAGATGAATTTGCATCACGTACACAAGGTAATGTTTACTCCTTGCTTATTACCATCAGTGTGAAATAACATTTAAGGACATAGGGAAATATATTTTTGACATGAACAAGTTGCAGCTTAGTAGTGATCTTTGAAAAAAGCTGCAATCTTCAGACCGGAAAAGACAGTTTTGTCTTTGGATATCAGTCTCTTAGTATTCGGTAGGTGGCGCTCTTGGTGAAATAAAAAAATCTGTTAGGTTTCATTGAAATATTCATTCAGAACCCAGGATTTTTAGATCAGAGAGGGTCATGTGGGTTCTTTAAACAAGGACACTGTTTCATGAAGCCTCACCAGCCCATCACTAGTGATGTCCGTCTGGATTTGAAGTTTTTGAAGGAATTGTGTGGAATCACTTTCTTTCCTTCATGAAACCTACTACATTCAGAACATGCTGAAAATAAATACAACTGAATCACTGACATAAATAAACTTTAATGTGACCCAGCAAACATGTCCTTATATTGTTCATTAGGGGGCGTTCAAGTCAAGACTCGGTAGAGATTTAAGCGAGGAGGGTGCGACAGAAGACACTAAGAATCTCTCCTGTGAAAGTGTCGTAGTGTAGCTAATTAGAACTGGCATGTGACCAAACTGTGAATAATGCCCCATGAATTTTCAATTCGCACCTCTAGCAGCAATTTAAGTGTTTGTATTCATTAAACCTTTATTACAGTAGCGATGATAGTCACCTACCGTGAAACGGCCGAGGACCTGCGAGTGCCAAGAAAGCACCTTTAAGGCTGTCGACTTTGCCTCGTGTCATAAAGGTGTCTGTACATGCGACGCTGGCGCTCGCTGCTCTCTGCTGCGCGGCATCACTGACACTCCCCGAGCTGTGTTTCCTTCCTCAGACGCTGTATTGATCAAACTCTCTCCGGCTGCACGGGAGCCGTGTTCTCACCGCTTTAAGACGAGCATTTCAACTGCGGTCGGAATTAGATTTTGATTTTGCTTAACAGTTGGTGACATTTCTTAATAGGATGCTGCACCTCATGGGTTTAAAGGGAGACAATTAAGAAAAGGCAATTTGTAAAAATGAGATAAGGTTTGTGAGTTAATGGCATCGAGTTCTACGGAACTGCCTTCCTCAAATAAGGCTTGCGGCGCTGCCTTCAATTTGCAGTCAATCCCCTTTGTTTTATCTACTTCAACAAGGAGAATCTAATTGAAGATTCTCACCCAACGACTATCTGTGATTTTGTTTTCGCCTCTGCCTAATGGAAATTTGCCTCATCAGCGATTCCAAAGGGTAAAGTTACGAGGTTTTCAAGTGCTGCGACTGGGAGTGGTCATGATGTGCAGTCACATGATCTTCAGCCCAAGTTGAACTTCCGCAGCAAATTGAAAGCGGAATCACCCGAGCCTGAGCCGACTCCTCGGGTTTCTCCTGGGTGGGAGGATTGGAGCGGAGCGTGGCTCCGTCGCATTCAGAAGCACGAGCAGGATTAGACGGGAATAAGCGTTTCACCTGCCCAACTGCTTCTGCTGATATCCTCTGGTACGCTCGCTGAACTGAAAATAAGAGTCTTGTATGGATATTGTTAAAGCCCTAAAGCTCTGAAAACATGGAGCCTTAGCTCCTTTTGTTCGGAGAATCTATTTGCATATACAGCAGCAGGGCAAAGTCGCCACCTGGATTCAACTATTGGAGGTTGTTGTAAGTGGTCCAGCAACATCCCATGCCCAGGAATAAGGTCAATCTGGGCACACTGGTTGGCCAGATTATTCCATTTTTTCTCCACTAAAGTGACAATCCTAAAATTAGTTTGTCAGTGGATGATCACCACTGAGTCTAGACCTCCCATGGCGATAGTAAAAAGGCATCTTATGATATTGCAACTGCTCGGTGAATGTGTGCAGTCATCTTAGACTCAAAAGTCACATCAAATATGGATTTATTGACTTGAATTTGGAACCAGCTGGCATGTTCGATCAGGAAAACACTGGGCTGCAATCTGAAAAGTTGACACTGTTGACAGTTGTTGTTGTTGAACTTATATTTGACAGTTGCATGTGCGAACCAGATGCCTCCAACAGAATTATCTTCAATGTCTCCTCATAGTCAAATGTCATTGCATCCTTGAAGGAAACACATAGTGTACTTCCAGTAAAGCGACAAATACTTCCAGAATATCAAATTTTGCGTTGTTTACTCCAGCCTGCTGGCTTGGTCGAGGATGCATCATACCATCTGTAAATTCACCGTTAAATAACCTGCACTTACATTACTATTATTTGCATGCAATATAATTTGTTTGAGCACAGCAAAGTGAGTGATACACAATCTTCTCAGCACAAACACCTTACCCTGTTACCCTTCGCACAGTCAATACTAGATTCCGACCCTGACCGCACCGCACTGCACCACACTCTCAATAAATATTTTATTTAAAACCCCAACTTGTGCATATTTATTTACTTATGTTTACCTATATTAGCCTTTACAGGAGGAGTTTTTTGGCAGGTGAATTCGAGAGAAAGCAACAAGCTTGTGAGAATCCCGAATCTCACCAGAACCAGGACTGTGTGTTTCCGAAAGGCCTCAGTGAGAACTGGTGTTACACGTGTGATGGTCTGAGTGATGCTGTACTAGTGATGGTTCTATGAGGTTTCATGACACAGTTGGAGGGTTGATGAGGTTTCATGAAACACTATCCTGATTTTCAGAGGCCACCAGGTGGCACCCTCTGCTGAAAAGTGTTTGTAACTGATTCAATGAAACCTCATATCCTTTATAAACCAAGAGCGCCATCTAGTGACCTCTGAAAATAAGGACAATGTTTCATCAACCCTGCAACACTGTTTCATGATAGCTGATCTAACCATCACTTATCGGTAAAGAAAGGTGCTCAGTGTGTGTGATGCATATTGCAGGGCCCGCCAAAATCGTATAAGGAAACTTTAGGGGGACCATTTGGGGAGACGTAATTCATCAAATCATCTGAAATAAATGTACTTTAATGCTGCTGCCGGGTCAATGAAATGAGCACCAAACAGAAATGAACTACCAGTGAAGGTCTTGGTCAATAAATGCAGTGAATGAATCTTGGTTGGGAATTATCGTGGAGAGGCGACGGGATGGCAGCGTGTGGAAAGGCTAAGTGGGCTGTTGGGAGGAATGGGGGACATCTGGCAAGTTCTCCTCTCTTCAGAGTGAAATATTGACTCGGGCAAATTGTTAATTCATCTGAAGATGATCACACTTTCAATTCGCCAACTGTTGGCAACCACTCTTGGTACGGGATTAAAAATTCTGTTTGTCTTAATGTCGTCATTTTGTCATAAAGTTGTAACATTTTTTTTTTTTTTTTAATTCAATCCTGCTGAATTATTGCAGCAAACACAGCAGACAATTATTGTTTACTAAGAAAGCTGTGTGAAAGTTCACTGAAAGTGAAGGAATACTTCCTACAGAGCATATGTGTGTGTATATATATATATATATATATAGATGCAAATAACAATTATTAAATGTTCAGGCTGCTAATATTGACAACCAAAATGGTAAATTGTTGACATGTAAAGAAATTCCTCACCTCAACTCTTCCAGGAAAAAGCCCAATAACTGCTTTCAAGAATTCTTCTCTATTTAGTTCTTGGAAAAATGAAAGAGAAACTGAAGACAACTTCTCTTCACTGTTCTTAAAATGGGTAGAAGACGGTACGGACGACCTCTGACCCAACTAACTGCTGGCTGAAGTTTGCAGAAGGTCAGAGATGCGCTGCAGTACTGACTATGGAGGGCTCCCATATAGTCATGATCTGAATTTTACTAATAAAATCTGAAAGCAACTGGACCCAGCAGAGTCAAAGTGAAATCCATGTGATGTGAACTCAGATATTGGTAGAAAAGAAGAAGCAGCTTTCCAGATCAGATGGTGTCAGAGGTTTTGCTAAGGAAGTCGAAAGTAGAGTCGCAATAATCAAATATTCATTTTTATTTCAGATATAAAAGCTACAGTACTAAGTTTAGCAATAGTTCCCAAATGGAAATCACAGTTTTGTGTCAGCTGCTTCCGTCAAGTAAAGCAAGCTTCGACTGAATGACACTCAATAAATGTCCAATTTAAGCTTTGATACCTTTTTTTTCCACACGCATTTGTTCAGATTTTGCAGGTTTATGTACTGACACATGCAACGCCATGGATCGTGATCAGTGTGTTGCATCTCAGAGAGGAAGAAAAAAGTGTGTTTGTCCAGTAAATATTTGGCTTTTGTTGCTTTAATTGAACATTTTATAGGTGCAGTGGCTGCTCACGGAAATCCTTTTAATCTCAATCCATCTTTAAATTACATTTATGAGAGATACAAAATGTGACTGATCGTGAATTAACTCGACTTTCATGTGATGAATTGAGAATTTATGATGCTATTATGTCATGATGCTGGCTTCTCCTGTGGTCCAGCCCTCTACACAAACTTCTACATTAAACTATTAAACTGTTAACTATGCACAAACAGATCTTTTAAAGCAACTCATTTTCAGGTGTAGTTGGATGTTGAACTGTGCTTTGTGTTTGACAGACTCAACACAAAGATAGCTTTTACGATTTTGCAAAATCCACGTGTGCATTTTTAAGAGCATCTCAACTCTGTCTGAATAGACCTGTGGTTCAGTGGAACCAAAGAGGACAGCACCGATTTAAAACATTCATAAGAAAGAGCTCAGTACCTATTCAAACTGCAACCTTGGACGTTTTGGATGAGTGTTCTGTTAAAAGCTCAGTGGATATTAAGATGAAAGGATTGTGTTTGAAGAAGGATTCTGAAACTCTCTCTCTTGCTAACAGGTCTCATGGTTCTGACCAACAATGAAGCGGGCCACGTCGCACACATTAGGCTGCTCAGATGTGGCTGCTCTCAAACAATCCTTATGGCTGAGGTGCATTAAGGATGAATGTGTTCCTACAATTGGCTGGTTTGTGTGGGTTCCTGAAGAAACCGATCATTTCAGATTTGGATCGTCAGAGGAGGATACACCCTTTAAATCTCAACCAAAAAAGATCATCGCATATATGCTGCAATTGATGTATCGCTGTTCATACTCAACCACTGCTTTTCCATGATCTTCAATAAAATAATAAAAATAAAAACTACTGAGGTCACTATTATTTTTCGGATGTATTTATTTAGGAAAGACGTAGCACCAGCAACTCCATAATACCGGACCATTTTCCTGGTTAGAACCTCTTATTTTCTCAGTGAAGTAGGTTGCATGAGGGGTTTCAACAAAGCACCGATGGCGACTGGATCCCGACATTTTCACAAGCCACGATATCTAGTAGTTCAGTAGTATAGATAGTATAATCTAATGAGTAGCTTGCATGCAGTGAGGACGGTGCTAGAACCCACGTGGGACCGAACACATACCACAGTCAAGCTGAACAAACTCGACCTTTTCCACGGACAACAATGCAAATTTGACGTCCTTCCTTTCATGAGGTGTCTTTCAATTCATCTAGCAGTAACTCGATGACTCGACTGGAAGGAGAGTCGAACACCAGGGAGTGCGCTTCATGTCCAGCGTGAACATGTAAATCAATATTCTGATCGATAACGCTCATTAAGGGACACGTTTATTGATCTCCCATGACCGTGGTTTACTTTCGAGTAAATAAATGGACAGATGTGAATGTGAAATACAAATCAAACCATTGTGTACGTAGTTTCGGTCGAACTCTGTTGAAGACATTGAGTATTGCGAACAGGAAAATCATTAAAACTGACAGTCACAGAACCTCCTTGGTGGGGGTGCTTAAAAAGTAGCTGGCATTCCACATACTGTATCTAAAAACTATGACCGAATTCATAAAAATAAATAAAGCACAAAGGATCATCTCGGACTCTACTCATCCCCAGTATGCACTGTTCTCCCTCCTGCCATCCGGCAGACGGTTCCGTAGCATCCAATGCAGATCCAACTGATTCAGGAACAGTTTCATGCTGTTTATATATATATATATATTATAAATAAATAATATTTATTTAGGACATATAGTTTTTGGAAACCGGAGGCCTCAGACCGAAATTTCATTGCCATAATACAGTTAAGGCCAAGTCTAAATAAATCAATTGTATGTTGCTATCAACCTTTTAAACCATGCAATTATCACTGACCCATTCAAGCGCTGCACAATGAATGAATACGAATGCATGGTCCTAAATTACAAATGCAATAGATTAAACTGCTGTGGATATCGCGGTCATTAATAGCAAGCCATTGTTGGTAGCCTACAAACTGTGCTACATGCCAACAGTCCCGGTTGCCTTGTTCTTGGTCTCAGTGAAAGCAGAGTGGGAGGGAAGTGGGTGGGAGAATTGGGTCTGGAAACATAAAATGCGAGCCAGAAGAAGAGTGAAAGAGAGTGGAAATGATGGCTTAATAATGTAATGCGATTTATATTATGGTGAAGATATTTAGGATTTATTTCATGGTGGTCGACTCCATGGTCCTTCACCCCACACCACCGTTATTTGACCAACACCTTGACTTGACTCTTTTTGAAAATGTTTTAATGTTTTTTTTTTGTTGTTGACCTGCCTAAAACCTCCCCCGCAACAATCATTTCCATTTTCCATTTTTGCTCTCATTCTGAGCTGCGCTCTGGGAGTCGTACTGTTATATTCTGCCGAAACTTTTGTACGTTTACCTTTGTTAAATAACTTCATTTAACAACCATGTGCTGCGCCTTTTTTTGTAATTTCATTTTATTTTTTTTAACAATTGGGGGCTTGCCTGGAATAACAAATGATGACAGCAGGGATGGCAACATTTTGTGTTTTTTTGTGGTTATCCTGTTTCTCGTAGCGCCACTACAGGGGTCATGCCACTAACTCTGATGAAAACATGTATAAAAAAGACGCATGTGGTGTTTGAGAACATGGCTGCTTCCACTCAAGGACATTGTATCATAGCAGCAACCTTTACATTACCAATTAACCTTCAAAGCCAACCTAGACACATTCCATTACAGAATTATATCAAATATTCATTACATACCATTAGTGTCTTTCGCCATCATGTTGAAACATGACCCATATTGTTTTGACTCTTAAGGTGGACTTAAGAGCAGACAGTTGGAGGAAATAACTTCCTGGTAGGTCAAGCCGAGCTGTCCAAACTGTCTTGAAGGAACACACCTCCCTGCGGTGCCCTATTGCAGGACTGCACAAGGTGAAGCCTCAAATTGAGGATGAAGACTTCAAAACAACAAGGTTATTATGATGAGGTTTAAGTTTAGCTCCTGGTTAAGGTTGGCCATTTGTTTTGGATGGTTAAGTTAAGGGTGAGAGACACTGGCAAATATGCAAACCCCACAAAGACAGTGTGGCAAACCTTTATGTTTGTGTGTGTGGTTCTTATTCTTGGAAACACACCTACTTGTGGGGACCTTTTGCCGGTCCCAACAAGGTTCAACCTCAATTTGAGGAGATGGTGGGTCAAGAGCCATTCCAATTGAATTTAGATTTGTTTTAGGTCCTGGTTAAGGTGTAGCCATTTCTTTTGGCTGGCTCGGTTTATGTTGAGAGCCTGGGGAGAGCATGAAATGAATGAATGAAACCAATGAAATGTCCCACAGAACCTAAAAACTCTGTGTATGTGTGTGTGTGTGCACATGGTTTAGCAGTACTTATGCTAACCAGTCCTTCCATTTGTTATAAATGGTTAGGTTAAGGGTGAGAGGCAAGGGAAAGTATTTTCTTTTTTCTTTATTCATGAGGATATAAACATGAAGACTGTTTCAGGCTCACTGGATGGGTATCTCCTTGAAGACCTTCCCTTGTGGATGTGTACTGTGTCTAAATATTGACACATTGGTTACAATGCGTCAATATTCACCTCACTTTAGTGGTGGTTTAACTATGAATACTGATATACTGTTTTGTTTTTGTTGCGTCTCTAGTGACTGACATTACTAAACACACATCTCCCAGGAGGCTCCCTGAGGAGAACTAGATTTTTTTTTTGTTTGTTTTATTGCAACATATTCCAACCAGCTACAAGCTGCTTCTTTCTTTTTACTTGGAAACACACCCCTCGAGTATTTGTCCAAGAAGCCAGTAGGCTGACTAGAAGGGTGTGGACACACAGAGATAGATAATATCCATTTGTTGTCAGTGCACCTACCACTGTCCATTTGTGTTGCTAGGAGCAGTCTGTACGAAGCTGCCAACATTACGACTTCCCCTTCCTTAACAATGAATGACAGCACGTGCAGGTGTCCCCACATTCATCCTCTCTTCTGTATTGAAGTGCATCGGCGCTGACAAAACACCCAGATAAATGTCAGCACGGATCACTGCCTTCTGATTGTCCAATGCTTTATGCATCAGTGGTCTGAGAAAACACTGAAAAGTTCTGCCCTTTTTCACTACGGTTGGTCATAACTTTGCATTTCGACGTGCTGGAAAAAAAAGTAGCTTTCATCCAGCGCAGCTCCGAAAGTAAACTTTTAAATGCTTCTCTTTGAAAGGCTTTCTTCAGCTCAACAGTTATCTCCATTAAGTCGGGGGGGGGGAGGTGAGCACGAATCAATTGTCTGCCTATCGCATGTTATCGCACCTAAAGGTTCGTCTGTATAATGGCCTACTTAAATTGCAGGTCGGTGAAAACTGTGACTGTATTAAATTACTGAGCAGCAGAGAGAGGGAGACAGAAGGAAGACGCTGAAGAGATACGTCAGTAGAGAGTGAAAGAAAAGCAAAGACAATTACTGAGAGATAGCACAGGCCTGGTAGATAAACATAAATCAATCCAACGCGCTTGCAAAACAAGTCATTCCTGCGATAGTACAGTATATGAAACCAGTGTCAATTCTGGCCTGGTCCATATCATGTGCTGTCCAAAATGTGAACATGAGGGAAATAACTTTCTTTTAAAATGAGAATCACAGTTATATAATGCATGTTTCTGTTCTGTTCTGTGTATTCATATATCCTACACTTTCTTGTCATTTTTACCAAAATTGCCAATGTCTCCTTGTCCAAAAGTCCCACATAGAACTTCTATTTTGTCCTCATACTGCTTGATACAATGCAATTGACCACTATGCATTACATAACTGCTATACAGATTTTTTTGTTTTTTTTCGTCTGTCATCTTGTGATGGAGAGACCACCATATGCACATGTAAGTGGGTTTATTTCAGTGATTCCATTGTATGCTGCGTTTCATAATTTCAGATTTTCTGACTTTTTTTACCTGCAGTCGGTCATAGAAATGAATTGTATTTGACGTTTTTTTGTTTTTTTTTGTCGCTACAGTTTACAGTTTGGAGTTTGGTGGAATGACGTATGTTAAATCAATTATTTTCTTTATTTTTGTATTATTATATAGAAGATAGAATGCGGAATCAATAACTGACAATAATACTTTGTCTGGTCTATAATAATGGTATGTATCGCTGTGAAAAATAAACTACAAATAAATGTATTTATTTATTTGTAAATAAAGAAGACGCTGATAGATAAATGAAATTCAAATCTCAAGGGCGAGATAGTTACAGGACGATACCCCAAGTGTCGCCCTTGCCCGCAAACAGTCTGCTGCGCTCGCTGAAGAAATGAATAAAAGCTGCGGTATCATTGGGGATTTACAACCCTGAGGTGTGCAATGCTTGTAAATTCATTCCAAAGTCGAATTCCCTGGGCGACGAACCAGCATCACAGCGTATGAAAACGATGCTGTACGTGGCCACCCAGCTCACGAGAAGCGTTTCTGTTTCCTCCTCCACAGTTGTCAATACAGTCCGTCCTCCGTGAACATCCTCTCCAGCGGTGAAAGTGACTCACGTTTTTGATATCCCCCATCTCTATCTCCCTCATCATTTTCTAATTCCCGAGTCATCAGGTGAGGCCAGCGCTGGCAGCACCGAGGCGTGAGGTTTTTGTAAGTAATGACACTGAGGTAAATGGCTGCTCACTTTAATCTTGCTAAGTGATGTCAGGGGTCAAAAAAAAACGGGCTTCACAGTTTGACAAATGCTATGTTATCGTGACATGTGCTGCAGGTGACAGCGTTGCCATCTTGACTGAAAATGCCACTGGGAACATCACATTTAGCGGGCGCATCTGTCACACTGACACTGCTGTAAAGGGGAATTTTAATAATGAGCTTCAGAGTAATGCGGGCTCCACAGGAACACAAGCAACCCTTCGCTTCAGTATGTCTGTCAACATCCCCATCGGCTCTCAGGCCTTTTGGGTCTGAATGCTCCTGACATGCTGTCATTTTTCAATGTATGTAGCAACCATGAAAATTAAATAATGATTTTGTGTCACAGCAAGAATTGAATTGAACATTTGCAGAATCATGGCTATATTCTGGAGACTTGGTACTGGTCTACTGGCTACCAACACTACAGTGTCCGTCTAGGAACACGTGTATATTGTAGTGCTGTATAAAAGCCATGAGGAAGTCATAATGTTGTGTGTACAATAAATCAATACAAATGTAATAAAGAATAAAAAAAGACAAAATATGAAGTGAAGAATAAACAAGAATATTAAACAATAAAGAAAAAACATAAAATGAAATAAAATCATGGGGAAAACTATTATAAATTATAAAACTATTTCTCTTTTTTTTTCAATGTGTCTTCTGCTCTGCTACAGTGGATTCAAATACTGTTAGATCAGGTATATTTCACTCTAATGTTTCATATATAGTCATTTTTTATTGTGTAATAATAAATGACTAAAACACTCCCAAGAGTCCCAAATGAGAACAGCCCTAAAAGTCTCCCCATCATCAGTTTTCTGGAGCAAACAGATGTGCTTACAGATGCTGTGGCGCAGCATGATATGGTGACAAAAAAGTAAATCCCACCTGCTTGTTATCATGGCGGCTTGCAAATATGAAGAGCACATAACTGCTGGAAATGACTGTTTATTACTTATGGGCCGAGGACGTTTCATGAAGCCGCATCCTCATTTTTATCGCCCGACAGGTGGCGCTCCTGGTTCAAAAACAATGTGAGGCCCAAATACTGGGGCAGGTTGTAACAGTCGTCCCTGCCCATTTTTGTTAGACAGACACAATGAAGTTACTCTTCACTTGGCCCTTCACTTGCCAGCGTGAGATAAGTGCCCTTTTTAACATATCATTTTTTCCCTATTCTGTAATTCTTATGAAAATAAAGTTACTCTCATTTTATCATCAATTCTGCACACATTTATTTTGGTGTTTGGTGTGGCCCACAGCATCAGCCGGGCAGGAACCAACCATAACCAGAACATAACCATAATAACCTCAATAACACCTGTGTGTCAAAATGAAAACACAGTATACAATTAAATGACGGAAACAACTTCTGTCACTAAATGACTTTGTAGGTTCACTGTAAACTGCATTAAATTAAATACATTGCATTAAATATGTGATTGAAAATATTGGTATAACAATTTCAATTTTATAAGAATTTCAAGTACATTCAGAGTAGTGGAAACCCTGGCCATTGTGTAGTGAAAAACCTCCCTGAACAAAAGCAAACAGATGCTTTTGTTTGCTTTTGTTCAGAGTTTCCTCCATGTTTGTTGTTGTTGTTATCATCCTAGCTGCCACGTGTCTTGTGCATCAGTGTGATCAGGGGACCAGGAACTCCTGCACTTACAAAGGTTCCCTGTTGTCTGGAGAACAAACTGTTAAGTATATATATATATATATATATAATAAATATATCAGGAGGAGAAAAAGAACAAGTTGGAACTTCGGGCTACAAACTGCAAATAAATAAACCAAGGTCTTTGGCAATTGCAGGAGTTTTTGTTGAGTTTGTTTTGTCACTCTGAATCATTAAATATGATTATTGAACTGCAATAGTTCTGTCTGATTCATAAATGTGATCAAAATGAAAGGATAAACATCTCTGATCCAGGCTCCTTGATCCAGAATGAAACACAATGTTGGGGGGAGTCGTAGCACTTCTGATGCTCCAAATTCCCAGTATCATTTACAACCATGACACAGTTGGATTGAGCAGGATGATGTCCGAAATAAAAGAATGTTTGCTGCACCTCTTTGTTATATTTAAATTGAGGGCACACATGGTTCCAACTCTAAAGTTTGGATAAAAAGCACTTTTTTAACATACACAATGATTACACAGACAAACCATCTCAGACCATCTGCAGCACCATTTTTATTATTATAAAAAAAAAAAAAACATTCCCTATTACTCTGTATGTTTCAATTTCTAGCAAGTAGATTAGACTGAATGCAAATTTTATGTCAAATGTATTCTGAAATATTGTGTAAAACTGGCCATGAAAGAACAAGCCGAATATTTTGCATTTATTCAGGCACTCAGAGTTCTTCTAGAGTCTGCCTATATTATTGTAATTTCCTTCCCTTGTGTCTGCATCGGAAAGATGCATCCTCACTCAAATGAGTGTGAATCTAAAGCAACTGAAGATGCCCACAAGGACAGCGCCAAATCAAGAAGAAGCTGTTCATACAAAGTCATGTCTGGTCTCTATTAATTGAGCACCACAACAGTGCATACTGGAGATCCAGCAGGGGGGAAACTTTCCAACTCCCTGGAGGCATATGTGCGCGACAATAATCATAAAGCTCAGCTGCACAGTCATGCCATCTGTCCTTGGAACAGCAGCTGATGGGAGATTTACGGCCTTGTCTCGTGCAGCACTAAAAATCATGCAGAGGGAAAATGAGACAAGAGGAAAGAAATGCTGTGCTCCGATGATGGACTTGCATTCTTGACCAGATTTCAAAGCTGCAGCTCACGGATTTAGGCTCTGGAACTGGTGCACGTGGCATTCTGGTGACAGGGTTGTGTTGGTGGCGATGTAACGTATGAGCATAAAGATTGAATTAGAAGTCAAAAATCGAGAGGATTTCGTCCTCAAGCATGGACGGCCACTATACTGTATGGCCGGTTAAATTGCTTGCTAACTCAAATTTTGCGCAGGGTCACGAAAATTGGACAGCTGACTTGCAAAATGTCAGGCCAACCTCTCCTCACTCCAATGGCATAATGTATTGATGTTTGGATGTTAGGACTTTTGGATTCTACACATTCCGCGTTGCATGTTGACACACAGGTGTTTCTATGTAGCTGTTCTCCGCCGCTGCATTTCCCTGGCATCTCCACGGCGAGATAACCAGGCGACAATCCGCGGCTCCAATAAGCGGCTACCGCTGGCTTAGCGCTTGAGATGTTTATTTTGTTTACGTTTTACATATTAATGACGAGGCGCCCTGGCACAGCTCCGTGATTTTACTCTGACATGGTTCTTGTGCCGCTGTTTGGAGTTTTTCTGATACAAAACTGAGACTTTGCAAAGGGCTTATAATAGGGCTTTCGCCACGTCTAAATTCGCCTGGCTAAAACTCTTCGCTTTTTAATGATGAAATCTCACGTGATCAAACGTATTAAAACCAAGTGGAAACATCAAAAAGGTGGTCTTGAACGTGTCGGCCTTTGCGAAAAAACCCTGCTGGTGGGACTCAAGTCGTGGATTCCGGCCGGACACATGAGCAAACAGACCGCTGCTGTTTGGAGACAGGTTTTACGCTCATGATTAAAAACTGATGTTTTTGCTGTGACAAAACATTTCACTGCATCACTTCTTGAATGGAGTTTTTTTTCATTGATTTATTTATTTATATGGGGGTGGGGTGACTCGACTGAATGTGTGTAAAATGCATGGCCCTCCACTGCAGTCTAATGCTGTCTGATAACCTTATTTACGGTTGACAAGTCATCTGTGTAACCTCATCCAGGATGTGTGTTCCTTGGTCTTTGCCAATATTGCGGTGATAATAACAACTTTAGCAACAACTTAGCATGGTTGCTGAGTTTTTTGGGGCTCACACAATAATCTAAGGAACGACTCTGTGCTCGAGTGTTTCATTGTATTCTGACACGAGAGCGTTCCAGTCCAAAAAGTTGCAGAAGTGCGTTGTCGATAATGACAGTTTCACAGCACCGATGCTGTGATTCTGGCCAATAAGTTCAACTGGTCGATCAGTCTCTACGATCACTATACTGAGTTCAATTTGACGATTTCACGGCACTGACATCACTAAACAGTCAGTCGTTTTTCCATGACATGTAAACTGGGAGAACAGACACGACCGGTCTCGGCAGCTATTGCCTTAGTCGGGTTAGGCTCTGCATGTAACTACAGTCATCGGAAAACTGTATACTTCGACCTGCAACACTGAAGGCTGCCTTTGACGGATGTTTTCTTGGACACTTACCAGTTTAGCATTGTTTGAATGCCATAGCCGACCATGGTATTGTTGTTCACCATGTCCATCCCTTTATGGCTGATCATATTTTGATACCTTCAGCAGAGTGTGCAAATCATCTCTTTTTTGAACATGGCAATGAGTTCACTTTACCTCCAAAGTCACCTGATCTCGATCTAATGGAGGGCTTTTTTAAGTAGCAGAACAGGAGAGGCAAATCTGTTGCAACTCAAATCTGATGCCATCATGTCAGTACAGACCGAAGTATCTGAGGAATACCTTTTTGAATGTATGCCAGAATTAATTGAGGCAGCACAGAAATAAACTTTGATATGGGAAAGGTGACTTTTAGATGCCTTTGTTTTTGACACTGACCTGATCCAAGTAACGCCATAAATAAATAAAAAATGAAAAGTGAAGTGAATGAAAAAACAAAAAAAGTTCCCAATGAATGAATACTAAAGTGACAACTTTTTTCTTCTTCTTTTTTCATCCCCCTTTCAGACTTTGGACACTACTTTGATGTTGGGACACAATCACTCAATGTTGACATAGTAAACCAAAAGTGTCATTCTTTGAAATGTAAAACGTCTGCTGTTCTAGCGGTTTATGTGACATGGTTTACGAACCACTTTCAGTCACCCATCTGCGTTGCATGTAGACATATTACATTGATGCACGTTCTCGCTTTCAACTGAGTTTTGTGACACATGGGCAACATTTCCCTCCCAAAAACCCTCCTTAACCTCGACCTTTTGGAATGTCACAGGAAAATTTACTGAAATGCCTATGCTGAGTGCTGACTTCTGCATTAACATGGGACGCACAAGTCCACTCAAATATAGCCTCGAGTTGAATCCTTGGGATGAGAGTGTGCTTTACCCAGGTCTGTGCTCAAGGTAGTGGGCGATAAAACCCAGAGACCAAATCATCTCGAATTTGGGTTTGGATTAAATGAAATATATTTCAATGAGTGCTCAGATACTAATTTCAATGAATAAATAAAAGACAAAAAATATTTTTTTCCATCCAGATTTTTCCACTAACATATATTAAGTGCATACAGTAGTAACTGTTTGTTTTAATTTTTTTTATTATTTTTCCCCCGATCACTGATTCAGGTGCCCCACATTATACAAGGTCACATCATAACCAATACAATCCACAATGAAGGACACTAATAGATGCGCTGATGGACAGGAAACTGAAGTGTAAAAAGCTTCAGCATGTAAAAAAAAAAAAAAAAATTATATATATATAGTTTGCAGACATTTAAATCAGCCGGCAGCACGCAACCTCATGGGAACTCATCACAAATAAAAATGAAACATTTGAACTTGAAAAAAGGCAAACGTCTGCAGCAGTGGGGCTATCATCATTCAAAGTCGATAGATTGATAGATAAGCAGAATGCCAACAGCCTGGAATGATGTCGACATAAATCTGATGACTCAGATTCAGCAGAAGCTGGCAGAACCCTGGAAAGTTGGAGGAAAGACTTGTTTGGACGCAGTGGTTGCTCAGGGAAGTCCTCGGGCCAAACTGTGAGATTACCCAGTCAAACACTCGCCTCTGTCAGTGCCCCTGTCCAAAAGCTCTTTTTCACTGACCGTAAAATACATTAGCAGAAACGCTGACTCGACATTTTACCTTAAAGCAACAGAAACAGACAAACCTTTTGTCATCCGCTGCCGTTGACTGACAGATTTTTTTTTTTGTTGCACTACAAGTGTGCCACAAGCAAGACAGCTCTTCAGTGTTGAGATGTGTTTGGTTGAGGATCATGGCTCATTGTGAAGGCATTGGCCATTCACCTTCCTCCAGTTAAGTGGACCAAGACTCCAGAGATGGCACAGAAAAATGATAAACCTGACGGACGGAATGGTCCTGTCTCACTTGTCTTTGGCAACAGCCTTATTTTCCTGGTCATTACAGGCTCCCAGGCCTCTCATCTCCCATCCCCGATGCTGGAGCGTGTCTTTCTCACTGAGGGATATTCTCACATTACCATAGTGGAGATCCCGTCTCTCGACCTTGTCATGACTCCCTCATTTCATGGCAAGTGATCACCGCGCTGTGAGACAAGATGACACCTTATCACTCAACCGTCACGAGCGGCACTTTTCCAAGAGGTTAAGATATCACACACAGCTTTGCAATTAAACATGGAGCACAGAAAAGGTGAGAATAAAACAGGATGTGATGGGGTCAGAAAGATGCACACACAAGTGCCTATCATCCTTTAGCAAGAGGAGGAATTAAAGGGCGGCCATCTAGGATTGTAGTGCACATTTGAACACACTACACACTCTGTGTGAAAACTGTAGACCGGACTACTGACTTCACATAATACTATGGGAAGCCACTATGTAGAAAGATAACAAGAATAAAAACAAGTTTAAAAAAAAAACATATGGTTTTTTTTGTCTGAATATTTACATTTAACTTACTTAAATCGTTCTTTTTTTACATAACATTTTTTTTTTTAATCCTCCATCATGTGTTATATACTGCAGCTGCTTTGCAATTTTAAGCCACTAGAGATGGGCTTGTGAGGCTTCATGAAACAGTACCCACATTTTTAGAGTCCACTAGATGGCACTCTCTGCTTTAAAATCGTTGACGTCAATCAGCACCACAATACCGATGAAACCTCTGATAAGTTTTAAACCCAAAGCGCCACTTTCCGACCTCTGGGTGGCTGGTAGAGACAAGTCTACCATGGTGCTAGCATTCGTGCTTGTATGATGCAAAACAGTTTTCCCACAAAATGTGAGTGAAAGTGAGAAGTGAATGATATGTGAGAAGGAACTGAGTGGAGGAAAGAGCAGGAAGCTGATATTACTCTGTATACAGGAAGGAAACTTACGATAATAATCCAATAATTGTACCTCAAAAAACGACTTTGTCGCAGGGATTGTGTTTTATATGCTATTTGTTGTTTAAACTTTATGTACATTTTTCTTGTGGCTTGGCTCCATAAATTCCATACTGTCCAAAACTAAGACAAGAAGTAAACTGAAGACATCCCTCCCATGATATTTCTACTTCCCGACTGCTTTAATAAATAGTTGTGTTTGTCATCCTAAACCGACCTTGGACCTGAAACTGCAACATATTAGAGGTGCACATGGACGGCAGAGCCAGAGTGCAAGGCTGCTTGGGGTAATGGTAGCGAGAGCTGATACTCACAATAATGGCAGCTCGGCTCACCGTCTTTCACTTAGTGACACTGATGTTACCCAGGATGCTGGAGGGTCTGTTTGTTGTGAAAAGTTGGAGAATGTGCATCACGGAAATAAGAGTTGAAATGGACATGTTGGAAATATTTATACACAGACAGATGGAAACGTTTTTAGAACACTTAGAATTGTTGTATTCGCTGTCTGTTTCTCTTTTTCCATTAAGATGGATACTTTGAGGTCACTCCAGGGCCGTGTCGGTCCCTGGGTGGGGGGAAGTTGGAAGGGTTTAAACCGCGCTGTTTTTTTATTTATTTTTTTCTTACATTACGCTGTGAATTATTTAAACATTGCAAAAAATAATATTGAATCCTGAGTTAGACTTTTTCAACACAGTGAAGATTTTATCGTTCACACTACCTACTGACCTTATTTATCGACTCAAGAGAAATGTTGAATATTCAGGCGATGAGTCGGTCACAAAGAAATAATGTGAGCTAAATTCCCACTTCTGCATGGAAACTTAGAGGTTGAAAACATTCCAGGTTGGTTTTGGACGTTTTTAAAGTGTCGACAGTGGGAGGAAAATGTAAGAGCACACACTTTGCTGGCACAGACAAGCCGCCTGAATGGAGGTGAAGAGTTCAAATTGGAGTTCAGAAAATCTGTAAAAGCATCAGATTTTCTGCAAGCTCCTGGGAAGAGGCTGGAGAAGGTGCAACTCCGAATCTGAATGGAAGAACAACGTTATTAAGTCTGGGAGACGGCTTGAATGCGAAGATCGGAACACAAATCCAAGTGATGCAATTTTATTTCGATATTTGCAAGACAAAATTGAATCAAGTAACGAGCAACGTTCAGTCACGACCTCAGAACTTTGAATGAAAAAGACAATTTCACATGTAAGATGAAGCGAAATATGCAAATATTCAGCCAATTTTTTAAAAGTATATTGCTTTGTTTTTCACCGGAGTTTCTTGTTGTAGCTTGTTGTGTTATATAAATGACAGAAGATGTTTAGGTAGCAAAGAAAAAAAAAGATTTAATGGAAATATATTTGGGACAAGTACTGAGATAAAACTACTGTACAATACTGAAGCAAAAGTAGTGACAGAAATAAACAAACCAAATAGTACACACATTCAGATGTGTAAAACAAGCAATGTCAAAAAACATAAACGCATTAAAGTTGCTCAAGCTTTTTTTTTTTTTACTCATGTGTGTTGCGTCGTACGTGCATTTTACTGTCTTTGCGAGGTCCCGGTAGGCTAATGGCAATGGCTAGTGATGTGCTTGTGAGGCTTCATGAAACAATCCTCATTTTCAGATGGTGACCGTCCCATCTTACAATTGATGAGCAAGTTGTAGCTTCTGAAAATTGTTTGAAGCCAAAGGTATTAGAGTAGAGAGCGCCATCTAATGGGCTCTGTATATGAGGACACTGTTTCATGAAGCGTCACCAGCACATCACTAATACTGTTTAGATTTAAACAGCCGTTTCAGTGAAACTTCACATCACATTTAAACAAAGAGAGCCACCTACTGAGCACTGAAAATTAGGACACTGTTTCATGAAGCTTCACCAGCACTCCACTAGTTTTAATGGTGATGGCTTTTCAAACAGAATGTTTATTGTGAAAAGTCACTGGATATTTTCTTCTCTTACTGTTCTCTTCTTCCTTTCCACTCTGCACTGAATTTAAGCATTTGAGCATTTCAAAATAATGTTAAGTTTCAAAAAAGGTTGTTTGAAGCAAAATATTTTATGGCAGAAAGTGCCATCTAGTGGGATCTGACAATGAGGACACCATTTCGCGAAGCCTCACCTGTCAATAGCTAATAAGAATGCCTGTGTATTTGCTGTTCTTGCCTGAACACACATACACGTTAGGACCCGTGACGTGAACAAACTTTGTTCATGGAGTGCAAAAGAAAGAGGTCGAGTAGAGCTAATGAAGAGTTTTTGTTTCTCGAAATCAAACATTCATGAGTGAAGGGAGTTGTTCAAACAGATTTACAGCTCATGAGCTATAAATCAAGTCAATATTATTGCCTCATCCGAGACAAACTTTTTTTTTTATCCAAACATCTAGCGATGTTTACATCTGTGCAGATATCGCTCATACAACAGAGCTAGACATTTAACTATTAATCCAAGTGGCTAGCGTCAGAGATCATAGTGATAAGCTACCGTTTGATCAGATATGCTGAGAAGAAAAACAAAACCGAAACAAGAGCAGGTTACATCATACGAAGGCCGCTTTCTCCCATGAAACACGGCTCACTCACACTTGCGGCTGCTGAATAAAACATGCTTGTGTGATATCATTCGTATTCTTGAATAGACTTCAAAGCTCCCGAACTGCTGAACTGCAATATGGTGAGACGTCAGAATGTCGAACTCGGCCACCTGGCCGACTTCACACCTTCTTCTCGCACAGAGCTTCGGACAGCTTTCTGGAAACTGGAGCATATTTGTGTGTTAGAAGAAAGTCGGCACAGGCCTGCTCCAGCTGCACATGCGCTTTCTAAATCAATTAGAATTTTCAGTCATGAAAAAAAAAAAAAAATGTATTTCCTTTGCCAGTTATTAGTATATAATTCTAGCAAGGTTACTTTATTTCTGAGGCTCTCACACTAAGTTGTTTTACATGGACAAAAAAAATAGTGTATAGGAAAAAGTAGACTACTTATTACACCTTATAATATTCAACTTATTTTAGTAACAACATTCTTTTCACCAGTATTTTCACAAGTAGCACTCGGTTGGTGATCGCCTGGCTTCTTTCATGGCGCTCATTTAATCTAATTCTGATTTAATCTAATTGTATTAAAATCAGTCAGTGCCTGCACCTCTCCAACCTGAAAACCATGATCACAAAGTGATTTATAAAGATGTCTCCAGCAACAATGTGCTCCAGTTTAAGTTCATTTACCTTCACATTTAGGTTTGTAGCTCTGAAAGCCAGTGCAAAAGGGAACAGTGATGTGGCCAGGTTTTCACCTGCATCTTGTGTCCACAAGCAAAGGCTTTGGACCAGTTGCTAGTATATTTTATTATTATTATATTTGTGCTTCTTAAAAAAAAAATTTACTAAAATTTTACTGAGATCATTTAGATCTATATTAACTAGTTTTAAATAATCTTCACTTTTGCCTTCCCTTAGCATCTTGGGTGACTAGTATAAACGTTTTTAAAGCAATTGTTGAAACTCTATTCATTATAAAAGACACATTTATAAGGAGAAAAAAAACGTGTCATCACACTATTTACTCCGCATGTTCAGTTGTCGTGTTTCATTCCTTGTGTTTGTGTTCCTCCACCAAGTGCTTTGGGCCTCGTGTAGCTAGTCTGCGAGTGCGTTTTTGGTCTCCTGTCTTACAACTGTATTTCACTCTCGCCTGTTTTCTGCCACTGATTCTTTCCCCTCTCTGTGTGTTGTCTCCGCGCTCCACTTTTGTTGCAACGCCCTTGGTTCTTGGTCGTGTGCGTGATTTATTTTGTGTTCTCTGTATTGAAAGTACTTAACCTCATGCTTCTGTGGTTCAGTGACAGAGTGAATTTGGGTCTGGCAAACATCACGCTACTGCTCTCCTTCTTCTTGACTGTGCAGTCGAAGTCATTGTGACTGAAAATATGGGGCGTTTGAAGGGTTTTACACTCCGAAAGACAAATCACACGAAGTAGAATGAAATGAATTCTGTCTGATGGCTAGTACTAATGTCGTGTTTCATTTACGTGATGTGCTACAAACAGCATCAGGATATTCTGCAGCAAGCTAAACATGTTTGCAAACATCAAGATGAAACGGTGTCCGAATTTCAGAGACCACTAGATGGTGGTCTTGGTTTAAACATGATTGATGATGAAGGTTTTATTGCAATAGTGCAAACATTTTTCAGCAGACAGCGCCATCTGGTGGAATCTGAACATTAGAACACTGTTTCATGAAACGTCATCTACCCGTCACGTTCAATGTGTTATTTTGCTCATCTTTTTTTTTTTTTTTAATATTATGGTCTGTCCTGGTGTGACAATACATGTTGTCTTGCTTTTAAGACAGACTGACAGAAAGAGTACATGACTGTATTCCGATTTCTTATCAGTTGGTAAAACAGCATATATATAAGCACATATATAAGCGAGTGCCTTTTTTCTTGGCAAACACTAGACTAAGGTGTGAAGAGATGAAGAGAAAAGGACAGCTGCGATAGATACAAATGCCGGTAAATAGCTGTATAAACACACATTGATTTCCTGTTTGTCCAGCTGTCTACTGTACCAAAGAGTGTTGGGGCGTTTCCAAAGCGACCGCTTGGCTGTGTGCGTCTGGCGTTCACTGAATTTGGATGAACTGCGGCAAAGGGTGATCTGTTTTCTGAAGTTTGCCGGTTTTAAAGGTCAATTGCTTCTCAGCTTCTTCAGGAGGCCGATTCCATTATGAAAAGTGATGGGCAGTACTTGACAAAATGGACAGCTGTAGGACACTCGCAGCACCTCAACTTGGATGTGAACTCTGATAAATTCCATGATGGATGGCGGTGTCAGTCAGCCATGACTGGGCTCGCAAGATGCTCTTGTGCACTGTTTCAGCGGTGAAGGCTGTCTCCAGGATACCTGCTCACACCGCCTCCTTCACGTCATTTCGGTGACTACAGTTAGCCTTTTACACTTCGGTTATGATATTTCATATCAGTCGCCACAGTGCATCTACCTTCGCATCGAATCTCAGAGAAGAGTGGAATGTCAAAGTCCTTTTGAAAGAAGCCTTCCAAGGTGATTGAAATTTTTGAGCTGGAAAGCTCATCGTGGCATGTAGTGTGAACAAAAAAACCAATACAGAGCAATGACAAAAACTCCACCTTGGATTATGTGCAACACAATAGTACAAAAACAACCGTATACTACATTATAAAAGGTCTCACATTCTAACATTTTAATATTTGATCAAATCATCACTTTCTCACTTGATTCTTTCCAAAGCCAAGACAGGGATTTTAACTTATCTCACATCATTTTTGACTTCTTCGCCTTCCTCTCTTTGTTTCCAACTGACCGACTGTAGCCTGACTGCAACCTTGGAGCCACATTTTAAAACACATTTTATTTTTCGATCCTCTCAGAACTGATTTTCAGTTTCTTGGACTGTTTTTAAAGTATTCTATGTATTTATCTGACCTATTTTTTACTAGCGTCTCCTTGCTTTTATCCCTCCAGATACACCTACAGTAAAACTCAATCTGGACTCTGACCCCTCTCACCATTGGCGTATGTGTGTGTTTCCATTGACAGTGAGGCAAACGCGTCCCTGCCCAACTCAGCAGTGGGAAGCCGACATCTCCCACAATACATATGGAAGGCATCTAGTTTTTCCAGCACAGCAAGAATTTTCAATTCCGCCGATTTGTAATTATTATTGGATATTATTTGTTCGAAAATAATATCGAACAAATCACCTCATTTTCAGAACAACATTCACCATCGAAAAATGTCTTGTTATGTTTCTTTTTTTCTTTTTCAAATCCCAAAATGACAACATCTCACAAAATGTCCTCATATTGTTATTATTTGTCTTAGTAATATTATTTTTTATATAGACCCAAGATTTCTCGCTCCTTGTGCTTTCCGTATTGATGCCAAGTGGACATTTTGGTTCCGATCTTACCACCATGGGATGTCACTTGATATACAGCCGGCCCATGGCGAGTCACGCTTCATTGTTTTTCAGGAACATATCCACTAAACATCTGTGGAAAACCCGCAGCTGAAAGCGTGTATTGTTTCCTGCGTCTGTTTGAGTCAGTTTGTTTGTGTATCAGGCTCACTGTGCCTGTGGTGGGGACGGACGGTGGAGCACGGGCTGGATACACAACGCAGTGCAAACGCTTCTGAGAGTGGAAGAGCTGCCAGTCCATGCCAGCTCATCGTAGCTGAGGAGTGTTCAGACGGTGTGTTGCGTCACGGCCTACTGCCATCAATTTATTGTTGTGCGTGTGAATGGGTGTACACATGGAAAGCCCAGTATAAGTAAGAGTCATTTGCCATTTACCAGGTGATGTGTGTGATTATGTTTTCTGCCTGCCCGCCTGAAAGTTTTAGCTTCAGTCTTTAGGATCCATCACGCTGCTCATCCATCACCTGCTTCGCCGTACCCTGGCAGCACCTCTGTTTACCCGATTGACTGTGTTACTTCCATGTTCGGACTTCTCTTTTGCCTCTTTTTTATTTTTATGTTTGCAGTTTGTTTTTCTCTTCTTTCCTCAGCGAAAACTCATGAGACAGAGGTTGCTGGATTCTGAGTTTATCAAGATGTGAACACATCCACGTTATTTTATTCATAACTGGGTGTGTATCTGTGTTTGGAGTTCGGGACTGTGGTAAATATTTTTCTGACACGGCTTCTGTATTTGTTTCTAATTTTTGACAGCGCTTTGAGTAACTTTTCACACATAAAACCACAAAAAAAAATTAAGATTGTTCACATGCTGTTGCAGTATCTGCCACTAACCCAGACTCAATATAGATTGAGTCACATACATAACCAGATTATTATTTTTTAAGATTCAATTTGACACAAAGAAACATTCCGTTGTGGTGTGCACCATTGCACACATTTGTCTTATGTAGGTTCTGTGTACAATAGAAGCTGGAGCTGCCCAAACACGCTTTTCTGAGAACTCCTGTTCATAATTTAGTACATGATGCAGTATTGATGTTTCTGAAGAAGCTGAACTGTTTCCACCAGCGCTTTCTACAGCGCTGCAAACGTTCATTAATACATTATAAGCACATTTATAAGTGTTTACACTCATGTAGAACAACCCTAAACAGGATTTACAAGGTATCACCATGGTGGTCAAATTGTATTGCACAGCAGCAAGGCTTCATTTCTACATGGCACGAATATGACAGGTCCTTACGCAGCAAATCACAGATGATGGAGGAATATTATGTTTCCCTCAGCACTCTGGAGTTCATAAGCTTGTGGTTCGGTTTTTTAATAGCCCAAATCTACTGAAAACATACACCAGAAATGAATGGGTTACACCAGGAACATGGATCATAGCATCGAAACTGACGTATTTAACAGATCAAAAGTCTTGGAGCTGTTACGTGAGTATGCAGTGCAGTTACACATTGGCAAGACACACAATGAGCTTGACATGAGTGAGTGCTACTGCTGGCATCTCCATGTCATAAGCCAGATCAACGGGTCGTGTCATGGGAGAATGCATAATGCTCCAGTCAGGGAGTCCAGGATCAACAGGCCAGAACACATTCACACAGACACATTAAACAAGAGTTGAATCCAAAATGCAAAAATAGTTTAACAGTTCAACACACAAACATGCAAACTCGTGCGTATTGTTGAAGACAAGGGCGGGAACGTAACTGCAGCTTTGTTTTTCCAGCAATGAAGCAACGCACCATATTTGTTTCCCACTGAAAACCAATTCCATTTGCTTGATATTTACTAGACCAGTGATGGGTGGTGCATTATATGCCTGGACCTTCGCTGGTACACCTCATACTGTGACACTACGCAATCTGATACTACAGACAATCCATGCAGAATCTTCACCTGACATCACTTTTATGTAGGCTGGTTGTGCAACATCTAATTTCACTTTGAATTTAAAATTGGTAGCTATTCTAGTTTAGCCAAAAAAGAGCAGAACTTCCACGAGTGCCAAACACAAACTAGCTAAAATATGATTTCAGTAAAAACTCAGATGTGCAGTCAGGTTGGTATGATGACAATGTTATCCATAGATTAGTATTGAACTGCATTTATTTTGTTGGAGATTCTGCTTCTCAAAGTAGGTGTGGTTTGTAAACATGACAAAGGCAGCTGAGACGTATGTCTTTGTTCAGCTTTTTGAATCCATTTATAGAACACATTGCTTTGCGCATGGTGTATATCACTGTGTAAATCGCTGCCTGTCCTCTTGCACCAGATTGCCAATCTGTCCAACATGCACCTCACATCGCACCGCTACTGACCTTGTTCCCTAAGTGGTAGAAAATGAATAGATGGATTTTGAATTACAACGGTGTTAATAAGATTTCCCACGGAATTAATCACATTTTCCATTTAAAGGCCATGGCACAGAAAATTGTCTTCATCTACGTACGAGTGTGCAGTGTTTTGTGTTATTACTTTTTTTTTTTTAAAGCCAGTGAGGTATTAAAGGCGTGTACAATGAGAACGGGCATACATACATTCCATGTCTACCTCGTGTGATGTTTCTTTCTTTTTGAAAAGATAACTAGAATATATGTTTACTGCCTGAGACCAACCAGTCGGAGAGGATGGTCCAGAGGTGCGGCTGGTGATGCCACTGCAGAGTGTGGGACAACACACAAGAGCTTTTGTTTTTCAAATAGGTAAATTTCTTTCATGTAAACAAACAAGTTCACACATTCTAGGAAGAATAAATGCAAAATAGCATATTATTTACCCCCTGTTTTATGTTTAATCACACAATTGGATGCCGGGATTGTCTTCATTTACTGTTTTGAATTCGCTTGTGCTGTATATTACATGAAAACAGAGATCTTTGTAAACTAGCCCTAAAACAAACTGAAGCTAATCTTGTAGGACACTCCTGATAGAATATGTTGGAGATCTGACAACAGAAGACAAATAAAACATACACAATAGCTTTGGAAAGAAAATGATGTGCAAACTACTAAAAAAAAAAAGACAACTGATAAAATATGTTGCGGCGAAAGTAGTCAATATTCAATACAGTGGTACCTCGGTTCTCGACCACAATCCGTTCCAGACGCCTGTTCGAGAAGCGATTTGTTCGAAATCTGAATCGATTTTTCCCATTACAATGAATGGAAAAAGAAATGATGTGTTCCAAGCCTTAAAATAGTCTTTTGTAGGAGTGAATGTAGAGTGTCTGCTGCAGGTGCGCTGTTCCTCTATGTGTGTGGCCGCTGCATGTGGGAGGGGTTGCCGAGTGAGTGACGTCTCTCCAGAAGTGAAGAGGTGCCCGGTGCGTGTCCAGCTCTGAATGTGCGCTTCTGTGCAGTTTGGCTGTGACAAAGTCATAAACCAAGTAACGCTCCGTCCCAGACTCGCCTCATCCCTGTCCCAGCTCCAGCCCACAACAGGACATCAAACCCTGGAGTGAGCTCCAGCCTCGGAGGTGTGGAGAGCGAGCTCCTCCCCTGTGACACTCTACCACGGTCCAGTGTGGAGACAGGAAAGGTTTTACACCTCAATATGAAGAAACAACAGTCAGTAAATGTAGCTAACGGGACACGTCTGCATACAGAGGCTGCGTTATACACAATAACAAAGAGCGTCGTGGGTCAGCTGATCGGTCCGCCCACGTTATGTTTTTTCCGGCTTTTTCCAGTTCTGGATTTTCATTCGAAATCAGAAGCAAAAAAAAATCGAAATTTTCGTTCGAACTCCGATTATGAGTTTGGGATCTTTCAATGTTTTTTGTTGGCTGTGCACTGTGGTTAAAACATTGTATGTGAGCTGCTGAGATCAGGTGACGTACCGTGCATGTGTGCTCAGGCGTCATCTCCTCTAGCTTGATGGCAGAGCTAACATAAAGATAACACGTCTTCCGTGTTACATTTTCGTTTCTCGCCATGAGATGACAGTGTCTTATGAACTCTGGAAGATTCTCATTTAAGATTCCACAGATTGGCATGTTTCTCCAGGTCAACTGGCGTCATCCGCCTGCTCCCACATCTCTCTCGCTGAAGTGTCATCTATTACATGTGTAATGGAAATGTTCCTGTTTGTGTATGAGTCAAAGCGCCTGTACACATGGGTGGAAAAACACTATATCCCACTGGGACTTCAAATTATGCTTCTCAAACCGCCCCATATTTTTTTGTAATCTGACACCGACTGCCAGTGACAACAGTACCCAGGATCACTGGTCCCTTGCGTCTGCCGTGATGACGCTCAGTGACTCCCTCATATACATATTTGCTTCATTAGTTTCAGAGCCAAAACATTCGACGGAAAGAGGTGACGAAAGCAAGTTAGCAAGAATGTCATGACACAAAATGACTATCTATTAAAAGAAGCCATTTCCAAATGGCGCTTTGGTTCAGGTGGTGGTGGAATCTGTTTGTTGAGTTGCGAATTTCTGTAACCACTAGGATCAGCTTCTCTTTTACCTCACTTTTCTGTTTTGTTGCTGAACTATCCGTGAGTGCATTCATCACTGTAAAATCTGGTTCACATTTTTCAACCTCAGTCTATGACGTCCAAATGTGTACTGACACAGATTGCTAATAACATGCCGATGCTGCGACCTTGACCTTTGCCCCCAAACGTGTCACACCACCCGCTCCCATATTGTAGGACTGCACCTGACTTGACATGTTAGTCAGTCGCTTTTGACGCATGTGTGGTGTTTGGTATGAATGTACCTCTAGACGTCTGTTTATCTGGCAGATCTGAACTTCATGAATACGGGATAATTTAATCACCTTCAGTTTCCTCCTGGGAAAGTGAACAGTTTGATGGTAATAATGAAGCTGTGCTTATAATGGCCTGAGAGTTTGTTGGATGTTTTCTTTTCATGAATTATTTTCATGCCAGCACAATGTTCCTGTTCTCTCACTCTTCGTCTTCACTCAGGACGCTGCCGTTCCCTCCCGTTTTCTAAAACTGTCACGGTGGATTACAAGAGATGGTAAATTGTGTTTAGTTATGAACATTGTTTCTGTCTGAGTTTGCGTCTATGTGTCTGCTGGTGACTCTTCCTTTGTGTCTCCTGAGCTTTGTGTCAGCTCAGATTGACTCCATTTGCCAGGGCAAGCATAACACCAGATTCAGCAAGTTACGCATGGTGAGACTTGCCACAGGTTCAGTGGGCTAAGAAGTACAATGGTACCTCGGTTTTCGAACGTCCCAGACTTTGAACAAATCAGTTTCCAGATTTTTTTGCTTCTGATTTCGAACGAAAATCCAGAACTCGAATGCCCCCGGAAAAACCATAGCGTGCGCGGACCGATCAGCTGACCCACGACGCGCTTTATTATTGTGTATAACGCAGCCTCTGTATGCAGACGTGTCCTGCTACATTTACTGACTGTTTTTTCTACATATTGAGGTGTGAAAACCTTTCCTGTATCCGCACTATTGCACATTTACTCATTTTGGAATCACTGATATAAAAAGTCAAGACTGTGCTTCTTGTCCAACATTGATGGCCCACAAAAATACAATGTGCTTCATCAGCCCTTTTGTGTATCAATGTAATTCTGAAGAAACAAACGTGCAAGTTCACGAAACAGCGTCCTTGTTTTCACAGCCCACTAGTTGGCACAATCTGCAACTACTTCAATGAATCCGAGCATCATTCTGAGCGCTGAAAATGAGTACAGTGTTTCATGAAGCCTCACCCGTCTATCACTATCTCCTATGTCGATTTATTCTCTCAAACTTCTCGTCTTTTGACAACCGGCAAAACTTCAGAAATATCCATAAATATCCATGTTAAACTGTGTTTCTGCCATTTTTCTCAAACATGTATACAGATATTGGGCTTGACACTGTGGTACTCTAACAGCCTTTTCCGTTGTTTACTCGCTGTTGAAGCTCCCAGCTAAAGCTAACCCTAGCGTCATTATAGTTGAACTAGTATCTTCGATCGACGATATTTTCACATTAACTATCCACTGAAAAAGATAGAGTAACAACCCACAATAATCCATCCTTTTGTGTCTGTTCCTATTTGCACAGGGAGTCACAGAGTAAGTCCCATGACAACAGCAAAATAGCACTATTTTGTGCCCTGTGTGTATTAGTGATGCCGTTCTCCCCATCAGTTCCCATCAACCTTTGTGCAGCTGATTAAAAACAAAATTGCACAAATGAAAATAATATGAACAATTCCAACATAACGTTTTGTGACAATCAAGTGACAAAATCACAGCAAAATAAAAGGCAGTTTCGGAGAGAGTTCCATCAGAAAACATGTCTTCATATTTGTATGTCTTCTCAGAGCTCACCAGATTATCCAGCTCATATTAGGCTGGAGGTCAGGATGTAAATAATTCATACAAATCCTTCCAAAACACATCCTTAGCTAAATCAATGTCAGCGTTTGCGCACGAATTACCTTGGATGGACTTCAAAGTTTAGCCAGGAAATCAAGTGTTCATAGCAAAAGTCTCTGGATAAAACTGTGAATGAATGAGGATCAAAACCACCGTGGGACTCCTTTTCATCAGGCTTTGAAACACAGCAACAGGATGCAGCGAAACCTTTGGAGAGGAAGAAAAGAAGAGCTTTGCCAGATAAAAATGACGCCCCATACAAGGCTTTGGACTCCAGACTGAAAGGTCAGACTGTGAATGTGGGTGCACAGTATTAAAACCTGAGGGGGAGATATCCAATGCGCACAATGGACTCACACACTTCAAACTACTTTTGCATGACTCCAGAAACGAGTGCCCTTTTGAAACAAAAAAGTCGGCTGAATGGTGAAGTTTGCAACCTCAGGTTTATGTCATGAATAGTGTACCCTTTTTTTTTAAATGTCGAAATGGAATGTGTCTTTTGCCAGGACACCTAACAGTGTCCTAATTTTCAGAGGCCACTAGATGGCACTGTCTTCTGTGTAAATTTCTGCTTTGAATAACCAGTAGAGCCGCGTAGATGTCATGGTTTCGGAAGGAGGGACCCAAGTGCAGGAAGTGGTGGTCGACAGAAGGCATGGGAGACAAGATTAATTTAATTGATGAAAGAAACAATAAATCAGACAAACAAATAATGTGAACAAAAAAACGCCGGAACAAGAGCGCAGACCGGGAACTACACGAAGGGACTGGGGAAGAGTCTGAAAACACAAGAAAGCCGAATAAGAATTCAAGGCTGAGATAACTGGGGGAACACAAAACGCACTCGGAGTTAAGATCATGAGGCGAACTAAACAGAAAGAGCTCGGTGGTGGAGAAGCACACACACACAAGGAAATAACTACGTTGGAGACAAAATGAAAAGTGTGACTGGAAACTGCTCACACGCGGGCTGAATAGCTAAGGGGAGAAATAGAAGCGAAGCAAGGAAGAACAAGGAACTTAGGAAGCAGCTGAATAGGGATCAACGAGAGCTTGGAAGTCTTGGGTGAGTTTACCGTCACAGAGTGTGAAGGAACCATCTGGCAACAGGAGCTGGCGTTGACGGGTATATATCCATCAGGGGCTTAATGAGAAATGAACGCCAGCTGTGTTGCCTGTGAAGGTGGAGAGAAGCAAGGAACAGGAAAACGAGAACAACCGAGGGTAACAAAATAAAAGCACGAGACAATTCACGGAGGAAAACAACAACGAACGGACAAACAAAGTACGGACATGACACTGGAGGCCTCAAAAACAAGGACACTTATCCCTTCCACTGGTGTTCAACAACATACATGTTACAAATTGTGCGATATGACATGAATGTTAAATCACTCATGGAGGGGCAACATATTTTTGCAGTAAAATAATGTCATGCAAGATTGTTGCCATATGAATGTTCTATGAACTTCCGCCAACTCAACTGTGGTTGGACTGACTCTTTTCCCGAGAGGAAGAGTGACTCACTCGCGTGTAGGACTTCCAGGCTCAGACATCCTGTTGCAGTGACTCACACTGTGCTATACCAGTCACACACGCTAGCTGTCAGCTAATCGAGACGTTTCACAGTCTCACATGGTGTGTCAGATGAAGTGAAGTTCCACTGGTGTTTGAATGTTCCAATTGATAAGCTGAACTCACCTCTTGCCAAGTTCCATGGTCACATAATGGACCTGGAAATTATTCGGCTGCTCACGTCCTTTCACTCCACGTCCCTACACTTTTGGGGTGTGAGTTCCTGACTGGCTCGGCTTACATTCTCAATACCTGTTTCCATTTGACACCTAAATCCAAAAGGAAGTGAGCAGCCTAATGATTTCCTGGAACTACATCAATGCACCTCTGTGCATATAGTCCATTGAAAGGCCAAGTCACTTGCTTCACTAGAAAAGGTGAATGAGTGCCGTCACACTTTTACTTAGCAGGCGTTATGAGGTAGCCATGACCTGCATGTGGCAACGTTTTAGACAAAAAAAAGATGCTGTACAAACCGTCAAACTCAATGACTCGGGGCCTAAAGAATGGAGCAGGATTTCGCTGGCATTCCTGAACTGGAGAGACATCGCACAACGTAATATCAGCATCCCATTCTCAGCAGCGCGCACAATCATGACATACAATGAAAGTGATCTAGTCTCTGAAGCGCCTACAGTCAGTATGGAAATTGATTTTCAGCAAACCGCACGCTCCTGTAGGCCATTAAAACTTGCCCTGATTTTGCCTGCAGGACTTCAGTTTGACACATAATGACACGATATGAGAGGATCCTGTAAGTTTAGCCTCTCATGCTTGGGTTGATGTTCCGAGGCTTCCGAGTCTATAGTCGCTCATTTCTGTGGTGGAATAAATTGTTGCTAGTCTTATCACCATTCTCAGTCCATTACATCCTACTGTATTGTTCTGCATGTATTTAGTTCGATGTCTTTTTCACATTTTACTGAATAATTTCCTTTTGTCGAATAACTCGAAGAGCACTGGTTAATTTTCTGCTTTCTTTTTTGCTATGTACCGATTGCTATATGCTAGCTAAGTTTTTATAAGATAAAATGTTCTGGCTTATCACTTCAGCTTCAGATATACTGTAAAAATGCCCCGAACTTTTCCCACAGTCTGTGCTGTTTTATCGAAAATGGCTAGTCATCTTGATGGATGATACTTGATGAATAAATGACAGATTAATACTATGTCTGAATTGAAATAGCTGGATGGAGTTACAGATCATCTGAATCAAGAGTTAGAATCCTTCTATTACCAATAATGACAGCTTTCTCTGTCAGTCTCGACTGGTGTTGAATAGAATCCTGAGTCTGCCCAGTCTGACACTTGGACAAGACGTTCTCGCGATCAAAACCAATCTTGAGAACACTATTTTACATTATTATTATTACTATTGTTATTATTATTATTATTATTATTATTATTATTATTATTATTATTGAAAATCAAATTACAAATAGAACACATTTCTAAAGCATGTTGAAAATATACTACGTAAACTGGACGCACAGCTCAGCTACAGTAACTTTAAACACGGCAAAAGATCGTGTCACACATTTTCTTTAAGTTCCAATAAAGACATGACTGTAACACCAAGCATTGCTGGCATGAGTATGAATTACAGGTGCTTAACCTCACAATTTGGCAGGAATGATACTGTATGTAGAGGACCTCCATTCATTTGCACAAAACGCTCCACATATAATCATTATTAAAAAAAAAAAAAAATCTTGGGAAATGATCCTCTAACCCTTTTTAAATTGTTGGCTACAACTGACCTTGATTTATTTTGTATTTATTTTCCTTTGAAGCTAGCCTTTGTGATTAGCATCAAAATATCTGATGTGATTCATATATATTTTAATAAGTCATTGGAACAATTTCTTTTATGAGCATTGCCATTTGATCAACATATATATTCTTATTTTATTCCACTTTCATTTATTGGACTTGGAACGACCAAAAGACGATGTGTTGCGGCATTGTGTTGACAGAGCTAGCACAGATAAATATTGCACATATATATATATATATATATATATATATATATCAGTAATAAATCCCCCGAAAGCATAATGTATTAGATTTAATTTTGAGGTACAACAGTATCAATATCAAAGTGTGAAGCTTGTTATTTTTACTGTCTTCATGTGATTTATGAGGCAAACAAATGTCTTGTACCGGATATTGTGACGGGGTGGATGTCCCCATTGTGTCGTTGCGAGACGCAACATTTCCGTAGTTTCCACAGTGATGGAGACTCACTGGTATTATCAGGAGGATATTGATGTCATTACAGGCTTAGTGAGGACAAAAAAACATTTGGCTGAACCGCAGGATGGTGACGTGACAGAGGAGCGGAACTTTTTTAATATTTACTGTGATCAAACGATGAAGCCAATGAAATAAAGTGCTGAGTGAGATGACTCCAGTATGAAAGAGGGACACCTCCTGGCGTCAGGAGAGCGAAGACAAATGGCACACATCAAACCACCAGCATGGTCAGTGGGTGAATGAGTAAGGCGCACCAAGCCGGACGGTCCGGTGACGGGTGAGTGACGACCGGTGATCTCATTTTGCCGTGGTGATTAGTCATCGCTGTCATATGAGGATAATGAGCGCGAGGATGTCCCATCAGCGTCGCCTCCATAGTCACAAGAAAGAAAAAAACAAGGATCCTGGCGCAAACATGGCAGCTTGCTGAGTGAGTGAAGTCGGCAATTGGTGTTGGGGAACGTGGACAGGTTCTAAATTGTCTTCAGATCAGAGCGGTTGCCTGATGAAATGACATCCTGGGAATCTGAGATCTCCACTTGGGAGGGGGAGGGCGGAGGGGAGTAGGGGGGGCAACATCATAAATCACAAGTGCTGGCTACACTGCCTTAAATATCTGTCTTTTTTGTTCACGGAATTCCTTCCAACAACAAGGTTTGAGCCAGCTGAATGCAAAAAAAGCCAACAACAGCATCTCTGTCACGCGGCCTGTAGCTGCAAAGGAGATGTATGGATGGCAACTGCTGCTTTCGTGAAAACATGTCAAGAGTCGTGTTGCATTCAGTTCCCTGACTTCTGATTTCAGCCTGGCTGCAGTAAACAGAAGAGGTTGCTATGTGTTTCTGAAAACCAGATATGTCTAGTAAGCAGCTCTGTTTTGGAATCATATTGACAGGATCTACCAAGACTTGTTCTCTGGAAAACCTCTTAGAATCAGGGAATGTAGAAGTATTGATACGACAATCACATCATCAAAGTATATGAAACAATGGCATTAATGGTGAAGGCTATTTTCAGCAATATGGGAAAAAAAATAGAGAAAAAAAACAATAATTATTAAGTATTACTGCAGAACCAGATTACATAGTTCTATCTTGTTCATGCTAATAACTATTACAGTAGTAGTAGTAGTAGTAGTTTATTTCATTCCCACAATGAAGTGTATTATCTAGGTAGAGTCTGACAATGGGAAATTCAAAATGTAATAGTTTGCCTAAGCTGTCTACTGTAGATGCACTATAAAAGTTACATCTGGTTTTCTGAGAACTCGTGTCACTGTGGTAACTTTTGGCCCGAAGAGTGTCTCTGAATAAGGATGGGCTTATGAGGCTTCATGAAACAGAAGCTCAGAAGCTGGTTTAAGATGAACTAGTTGTGGAAACCAAAGATTTTAGAGGAGAGTGCAGCAATGTTTTAATGCTTCTGAGCAAACCTGGAGCAAGTTGACAAAATTTTATATATATATATATATATAATTTTGTCCACTGGAGGCCACCGTATTCTGTGAGCACTCGGAACAGTGAGGCTGTGTGGATCAGGCTAAAATGAAGAAAGAACAGGTTTCTTTCAGTGACTACACTAGTGTGTACTCTCTGTGTATTGTAGTCTGAAACCTGCGCTGCAACCATTCTCTCTCTCGCGCATTTCTCTCTCCTGTGCGTAACTCCGCCGCCCAATTGGCTCAGTGCATGCGCACATTTTGACCAATCACGAGTGTCTTTAAGAGGAATCGGCTCTTAAACACCAGCCAGCTCCAATAGTTCACTTCAAATAGCAGCTCTTCTAGTTGCTGTTCGTCCCATTGTGTATGTAGCGATGTCAGAAGCCCTGTAGTTCGGGAATTGCGGTATTTCTGTGCGCTGAGATCGTATCAGCTGTGCACAATTGCGCACGCGCAGCTTGGAGGGAACATTGGAGTGCAGTCATTGTAGTCAGAAGGGGATGAGGATGATGATGATAGTGATGATGATGCCAGTCAAGTCCTGCGGTGACACCCAGCGTGTCCCATTGTTTTTTAAATCTGAGCTGTGAGTGGAGATCCTGAATGCTACGTTTCCATCATTCCAGGCGTCGCCTCAACGCCTCCCATTGACCTCCCCTTCTATGGAGCACAACTCCAGAGTCAGGGGAATTAGCATACATGCAAACACGGGCCTTCATAAATCCGCCCCATAGTGCGCACTTTGATTAGAATCTACGGCGGCGTTTTGGAGCCGCGATGTTCGGGAATCCACAGAGGCCCGCTCCCTGCCTGTAAGTGGATTTTCAGCCTGCTCCATTTTTGTGAGGATTGTTTATTGGCAGCACTCAGCGTCTCAGCAGTTCCAGCTGTGATAGATGAGCCAGGTGGCCCACTATCCGCCGGCTGAGGGGGAGAGAATTGCTGCTCCATCATTTCCGATGACCTTACACGCCGCCGCACATCCCCGCCTGCCTTTACGCTCCTCAAGTAGCTTTATTTGCATTAAATGTACCTAATGATGACATTTTTTTTCTCTCTCCGGAGGTGGTGAGGAGCATTGTGTGGCGCGGCCTGTGAAGCTGCCTGGACTTGGCTCCACCAATTATAACCGGTGCGCCGCCTCATTATGGAACGCAGCAGCCTGGAGATGTGATTATGCTTGAGAGGCTTCCTTGATGACAAAGTGGTTTGGGTTTATGTCGATTTCAGGACTGCTGCCGCCTGGCTATCAGTTAAAGTCTGAGATCACATGAATGATGGGAGGAGGCCGGCGCTTGCCAGTCACCAGCAGCCACAGGCAGCACTTTGTTCTCCGCCGCTGCGACAGTATAGAGAGTGAGATGCTACAGAGAGGACTAGCATGGCTGGCTGATGTATAGAGAGGTTCTGCGGTGGGAATCTTTGGCTAATACATCTGCATTCTGACAGATTTACGCCATGCCAATGCAAAATAAGAGCTTCTGACTGGATAAGGCTCCGACATACATCAATACCAGCGAGCTGTCGCTGGGCTCCCTATCTGTAATGAAACACTGCAGGAGTTTTCTGTTTGTATTTATAATTTGAGCTGCCGTGAGGAAATGGAAAAACTGGTAATATGTGGTATTCTAATCTTGTAATCTAATATATATATATATTATGTCTAATATATTGTCAGAAGGGGGGTATTGTTTTGTATTTTTTTATCATAATCTTTTTCTGATACGGTCATGTTTTCAGTGTGTGTGTGTGTTGTAAAAATGCTACGATATCACCGGAAAAATACCCGAGAACTGAGAGAACTATGGAACCATGTACATTGAAGTACAGTGGTACCTCGGTCTTCGAACGTTCTGGAATTCAAACAAATCGGAGTTCAAATTGAAATTTCAAGATTTTTTTGCTTCTGATTTCCAACAAAAATCCAGAACTCGAATGCCCCCGGAAAACCATAACGTGCGCGGACTGATCAACTGACCCACAACACACTTTGTTATGTGTATAACACAGCCTCTGTATGCAGACGTGTCCCGTTAGCTACATTTACTGACTGTTTTTTCTATTCATATTCTATTCTTCATATTTTCGGCAATATTTAAAACGTAGAAGAAGAAAAAAAAAGAAAAAAAAATTATGCAGAAAAAATATCTTGTACACTACCTTTAATTGAGTCCTAATGTGAATTAATCATTTAAAAAAATTATTTATCATAAATATATATATCAACAGCCTGTAGAACACAAGGCTTAATAAGAACAGAACTGACTGAGATTTGGTGCGATGTCACACTTACTTGAGAAGAATTAATGCGCATTTCGATTTAAGTGTATGGACATTTTTGCCCAGATTTATTATTATTTTTTTTTTAATTCGATTCATTCCCTGAAGATATGAATTGCTGACAGAACGGACACCTCCTCTTTATATCACAAAATCAACTGCAAAGCAGATGCAAACGTGTGGTGCTAATGCGTCTTGTGGTCCATGTGTACCATCCCAGGTGGGCCGCTTTATCTTGTTCAGGTCCAAGGGTTCCATGCGGTGGTCCTCGGTCCCATGGGTGGGTATAGAACAATCAGGGTTTATCAGTTGTTCAAAACAACAAGTCAGCATAATGGAGTGTCTCATAGCAGCAGATTTGCAGACGTTGCACATGTTCATGCAAATTTGAAACACTTTAGAGCGGACAAATGCAGGAAGCCCCAACACACTTGAGGACTGTGGCGCTTAATTCACTGTTGGATAGATGTAACGCTGAATAGGAAAGTTGAATATGCATCATTGAAAAGGAAAAAAAAAATCTCCAGGGGCAACATGAAGGAGAATCAATGTTCAAGTGCGAGCCACTAATAAGTTTAACAATTGAGCTCATAACTTCATTGAGGCAGTTTAGTTGCTTTGGAATGTTGCAGCCTTTTCAGGAGTTGCCTGCGCGTGAACATTCCCCACCTCCTCCACAGCAGAGAAAATTGTCTTCATCTCTGAAACGTCGAGAATCAAATATGTGTGCGGGTCAGATGCTGTGAAACTGTTGCATCTATTATTTAAGACAAGTCAATGAAAAGCAACAGACACCAGCACAGACACACAGACAGGCGTAGAAAGAAACACACAGCGAGGTGTTTTGATTTGCACACGACTTTTGCCTCACCTCAGATCCATGGTGTTTCAATTGAAACGTTCACTTTTTGTGCGTTGCATTTGATGCGAGAGTGAAGCTGGCGTGAGTCGTCTGCAGCAACCATCTCTAGAAAAGACCAGAAGAATCAAAATAGCATTCATCTCAAGGTAAAGCACTATCTTCTCATGGCGAGTCCGAGTCAATGCTACTCCTCTACATAGCACATTTCAGAGCGATCGCACTCCCTCCTCGATGCCCGTTCGCTTTCACTACTTTAATGAGACCTTACATCATTGTTAAACAAAGGGCACAACCTGAAGGTTTCTGAAAATGAAGCTTCGACAGCCGATCACTTCTTATATGATCCACAAAGCTAACACACAGTGCTCCCTCAATAGAGGTTTACACAGATTGTCGTGCTGTTTTCCTCCCAATTTTGCCTCTTCCAGACCAAGAATAGGAAACGCCTGATCATCTTATCTCTAATAAGATTATCCTTTTAGATAATCCTAAGGTCTGAAGTGTGTTAAGAGGAAACTTTTTCCTGATAAAAGGCTCCGAAAATGACTGATAATAATAAAGGTACACACAATATTTATTGATTTTATGGCAATAAAAAAGCTTTTAATCTGGAGAAGTGAATCTCACTCACACCCGCTGCCCGTGACTTGCGTGACTTTCAATGACTCAGATTAGCGTTCGTTGTCTTTAGTCGGTGTGACAGCACAGCAGATAGATCTGAATGAAAAGCTGCGGTGCAGGCTTAGCCGTAGCTTATGACTGGTTTGTCAATCCCTGTTACAGGGGAGGAACAGAACATTCTCCCTGTTTCTTTCACTCACTTAATGCTCCCTGACTCCCCCTCACTCATGCTATACATAGAGTGAATGAGGATCTGAATACAGACTGAAAGGGGGAGTCAGGTCTTAGTTGTAGAGGGAGTGAAGTTCAAGGATTTGGGGTCAGTCATACAGGGTAGCAGACAAGTGGCAAAACAACAAAAACACCACTTATAAACTCTGAATTTTAATCGTGAAAACATTTGTTTTATCTAAATTAATGTTCTTAACAAACATTTTCCCCCCTCAAGTGCACGCCATAAAGAGGCTAAACACGCTTCTTGTCAATTTTATCAGGGGAACTACCAGAGAGGTGGCGAAGCGGGAGCTGCTCTTCAAAAGCAGAAAAAGTGGAGGGCTGGGAGCCCTGGATGCAAGCTGCACATAACCTTCTGTAAGACCATTGCTGCTGGAGTGCAGCGAAATGCTGTGTGGGTGGGGCACAGATGGCGGTGGGAGAAGAAGAAGGGGAGAGCTACAAATAACCTCCCCTACTACGTCTTAGCCTACTCAGATTTTAGAGCGAGACACGGGCTCGGGCAGTCTCCAACAAAAAGATCTACAAGATCATAGCCAATGATCTTTATGGTGGTTATATCTTGTATAAAGTCTCCAAACAGAGCATTACGGGACGTGCGTCAGGAACACCTTTGCCCGGGACATGACCGAGAGTAAGAGGGACATCATGCGGCTAGTGTCCATCGATAGACTCGCGGTACGTGCTGTTGTGAAATGGAGTTGTTTTGTTAAGACCAAGTGTTGTCCTGTTGATGGATGTCAGCAGGAAGAGACAACTGACCGACCACCTGTTGTTGGAGTATCCTCGGGCCAGAGATGTGTGGGCCAGGATTCAAGGCACTGGACTGGATGTGGAGCTCAACCGCAATACAGTCATGTTTGGAATCTTTGGTGGGTCCATGCCCCAACAAAAGAAAGACCTATATTGGTGTGTGATCCACCATGTGGTGTTCAAGTTGTGGAAGACGAGATGTGTGCTGGACACAAAAGAAAAAATGCATCGACAGTGGAATGTTTTATCGTTGTGAAGGTTTTATTTTAAAGCAAATGTGGTTTAATGTGGTGGTTTAAACTGTATCTTACCTTTTTGTAATGGTGTGTCAATGATATCCTTTGTATTAAAATGACAATTGAATAAAGTAATTTCAAAAGCAAGGGAGGTGAAGAGGAGAACGGAGGAAGGGATCTGAGATGGACGCGTAGCTGCGTGGAAAGGACGTTCTGTAGGACAGTAGAGAGACTGGGCATGATGAACGGCTTAGTCAGTAGCTCTGACACAAAGACAGGAAGCAGAGTTAGATGTGGTGGAGTTGAAGATGCTCAGTTTAGGCGGGACTAGGAAGGGCAAGATTAGAAATGAGTGTATCTGAGATTCAACTTATGGAGACAACTGGAGACCCATGGGGGTTAAGACACATGAAGAGGGGAACATGTAATGGAAGAAGAAAAAAATATTAAAAGGAAAAGAGGACGACAACTAGTGAGTGTGGTAAAGGAGGACATGAAGGGGACAGTTGTTGCTATGGAGGATGATCGAGATCAAAATCGGTTATGGAGGAGGAGGCTGGCTGTGGCAACCCCGTATGAGAGATTACAAAAGATGAAAATCTTATGAGTCATAAACATATTTACTATATCTGTGACTAAATTTTATCGATAGGGAACCTTTCATAATCCTTTTCCTTATGTCACAAAAACTAAATGTTGCAGTAAGAAAATACATTGACCATGTTACAGTGATAAAGTGACTTTACTACAGTTTTTTTTTCTGGTTATGTGTTTTCATACCGTTTTCCAGACTGTATGCAGCTACATTTTTCACACTGTGAACCGCTTGTCTCAAACTCCAGCTAATGATAATAGATAATAATAATACGATTTTTTTTTTCTTTTTTTACAGGCTATTTTATGTGCTCCTTGTGGTCAAAATATTGAGTCCTGTCACATCAGATCAACAAATTTAAAGGCATTTATGAATGTGACGACTCTGTACATTGGCAGAACAGAGCTGGTTTTCATCATGAGTCAGTTTTGATGCTCACATTATTAACACAGGAATCACTGCCCTTGGTGCCGTGGAGTATCTGTGGTACATAGACCTCGGCTTATGTACGTACAAGATCAATTTTCTTCTTCAATCTAGTGGTGCACTCAATGGTCCAGGAATTACGGTATATTTTCCCTCAGTAGGTGCTGTAACTATTGCTATACACTGTAACTACAGATGCCATCTGTAGCAAAGCCCTTGTTTTGTCTAGGTCTCCATTGAATTATTGCAGATGGTAGCCATGAAAATGAGCCCAACTAACTTCATGGTGTCCATCAGTGGTTTGATCTGACCACTCAGAAGCTTGAACACTTCCGTCCCCTTGTCAGGCTGGAAAATCATTTCTGAATTTTCAGCACCAGACGCTAGTCTCTGATACTTGCTCTGAGGAATTGGTGGTCACAGCCGTGCCGCATTCTCTACCACAGACATATCAAACAACTTCAGGTTCTGACTGCAGACAAATGAAACTGTGTCATAAAAGTTTGTATCCTGCGCACTGAAGATTTTGTTCTTCATCTACAACGTGACAGCGGCTGCTTTAATTGCTGGAATTCTTTATTGTGCTCAGTGATGTGAGTCCACAAATTCATGCGAAATTTCCAGGCACTGTGGCAGAAGATTAGCTTTTTAAAATGATTTAATCGTCTTTAAAAAACAGAAAAAAACAAGGGTTGAATATTTAAAGCAGCACATCGTTTCCCCCCCGGCCTTCTGCTTCAAACCTCAAACTTCATGTGTATCATATCTTTTTTTTTTTTTTTTGATACTCACCCTGGCCAACTTGGGGCGGCACGTGCGGATCTAATGATCTGACAAAGAAGACGTCTTCCTGGATCCTGTGGACGCTGCTGAAAACCTCCGCAGGACAGTCTCTTCTGTTGAGTTGTTTTCTTCCCAAATGCCAGTTGGACTCTTTTAATCGACTCCTTCTGCTGGTAATACAATTCCTGGAAGTTTTGGTGCCAAAAAAGCAGGTTCTAAAGCCTTCTGATGACATCACCTTGACGTCCACAGGTGCCATTTTACCATGTGTCTGACACCGTCCTGCTTTAAATGTCATTTTTAAGAGAATTCTATCCAGTATTTCTCCAATCTGTTTCACTTCTCTACATAGCAGTATGTTTCTGTGCTTTGAAATGCTTTAGAATTACACTACATTACATTAGAATATGTTCATGAGCCCTGCCCATCAGAAACGCTTTTTTTACAGGAGCTGAAATCTCGTTCCTCCTTTGCCACGCCCCTCTGCATTGATTGGTCAGGAGGAAACCATCAGCCGGCCTCTGCTGAGGATGACTTCATCTATGGCTGATTTTCATGAAAAACTAAATCCAGATATTTTTATTTTTTGCCCTGAAAAGTCGTTTGAATTTAATTTCATTTTGGGGAATATCAACAAAAAATGAAAAATATCAATTATACTTATTTCACGAGGTGTGGACTAAATCTGGCACTGTACTCCGCCATTTGCCATGTCTCCGTCTGACCAAGAGGTTCATGACCGGCCAGATAAATTGGTGAGTCTCAACCGTTTCTCAAGTAGTCGATCCTTTTCACTGCAGCATAAGCGATTCAAATGTACTGGACCCACTTTGCTTTCCATTGACTGACTCCCTGCCAGAGAGATCTACTGCACTCTACTATTAAGAAGAAAGGAGGTGACAGCTTATCCAAACGATGGCATATACTGCGAGTTTCACGCTGATTTGAATTTCTTTTTTATGTATTGTGCTAGTTTAGATTTCTCACTGCTGGTACTCTGGCAAGACAGATGAGGGAACAACTACGAGAGTGGGTACTGTAAATACCATGGCAAGAGGGAAAATCGACTTCATTCCATTTTATGTTTTGTCAAATTGTCCAAATCAAAAATCCTGTTTTAGAAAGAAAAAAAAAAATCTATTTACTTGTTCACCAAATGATCTGCTGCACAAACAACTCAATGGGAGAGGAAGGTGATCACATCAATACATGCACAGCTTTGAGCACATTGAGTCTAAAACAGGAGGAATTCAGGGACACTTTTTCATGTCCTTGAAACCTCAGTAGTATACAAGTAAATTTTGTGTGAGTTCTACATTTGCACTAATAAGTATTGAGAGATGCAGAATGAGAAAAGAGAAGGGGGAGGCATTATATGCTGTGTCTGCATTGTATTTTTTTCTTTAATTGTAGACCATTTGATGCATATATTTCAAATAATTTCATGTTCCTGTGAATTATTTCACATTGTATCAAATGGTTTGATTAATATAGTGATAATTATTTAATAATGATTCATAGTTTTGATGTATTTTGGGAAGTAGTGCGGCTGAGTATATAGGAGATTTGTGACTAATAGGTTTGTGTACAGATCCAGGTCTGAAAAGAGACAGGTGAGTACTAGCTTCATACTAGTACAGTGGTACCTTGGTTTTGGAACGTCCTGGAATTTGAACAAAAATTTCGAGTTTTTTTTGCTTCGGATTTCGAACGAAAATGCAGAAGTTGAATGCCCCCCGAAAAGAGCCGGAAAAAACAGATCAGCTGACCCACAACGCGCTTTGTTATTGTGTATAACGCAGCCTCTGTATGCAGACGTGTCCCGTTAGCTACATTTACTGACTGTTTTTTCTTCATATTGAGGTGTAAAACCTTTTCTGTCTCCGCACTGGACTGTGGTAGAGTGTCACAGGGGAGGTGCTCGCTCTCCACACCTCCGAGGCTGGAGCTCACACTCCAGGGTTTGATGTCCTGTTGTGGGCTGGAGCTGGGACAGGGGTGAGGCGAGTCTGGGACAGAGCGTGACTTGGTTTATGACTTTGTCACAGCCAAACTGCACAGAAGCGCACATTCAGAGCTGGACACGCACCGGGCACCTCTTCACTTCTGGAGAGACCTCACTCACTCGGCAACCCCTCCCACATGCAGCGGCCACACACATAGAGGAACAGCGCACCTGCAGCAGACACTCTACATTCACTCCTACAAAAGACTATTTTAAGGCTTGGAATGCATCATTTCTTTTTCCATTCATTGTAATGGGAAAAATCTATTCAGATTTCGAACAAATCACTTCTTGAATGGCCGTCTGGAACGGATTGTGGTCAAGAATCGTGGTACCACTGTACTAGTTTTATTGTTCATTGTTTAAAGAATCAATTTCATGTTTCATAATGTATCAAAACTCTAACATTTTGCTGTCATTTTCGCACAATTTAGTTTCCGTGATTATAGAGGCATTTCATTTTCACTTTTGCACAGTTGTATAAGAGTCTCCTTGGACCTCGGTCCATCAGGCCTTGTCAGTGTCAGTCATGTCCTCGTTGTTAACTCCGACATGAAGGCATTTGAAGAAGAGCAGTTGAAAAGAAGCCAGTGGAGTTGTTTCCGGCATTCCCTTTGGACATGTTCCGCACACCTCAGTCTGGTAGGCGGCACATGGGTTCGGCTCAGAGCATGTTTCAGAGACTTGATGACTTGTCTGCCCTGGGAACGCCTTGGGGACTGGCAAGTGAAGCTTGAGTGTATTGCTGGAGAAGGAAGAGACCTTGGCTAACTTATTCAGTCTGCTACCTTTGTGATCCTGGGCTGGATAAGACCTGGAAAATGGATGGGTGGACTGAGATGATTGTGTTTCTGTCTCTTTCCTCTTTCTTCTGTGGTCAGTTCGTCTCGCGCACGACACTCTGCCACTTCCCTAATCGAGCACATCTGCAGTGATCCATCAAGGCTTTCCAAGATCTCAATGAACTTCCGCATTTATGGTCACATCCATCTTCAGAGGCTGCGGTCAATTAATTAAAACAACTGTTTTTTGAGCAACTAATTTATCTTTTTGTCCAGTCAGATCAATAGGTACGTGGACAGCAGTGGCACTGACCGGGGAGTAGCCATCTTTTTCACTTTAACATGAGCCAGATATCAATACAGTGGTGTCATGAGCGACATTTGAAGAGCTTTTTTTGTGGACAATTTATTGTACTAAAGTGAGAGCAATCCACAGTAAAGTGGGGAAACATCAGCACACTAAGCAAAGCATGTTAGATTAAGAGATAATAGAAAACAACAAAGTAGAATTTGACTGGGAAAAAAAAATCTATCAAGACAATGAACAAAACAATTGTAATTTAAAGTACATTTTTCACTTCCATGAAGTAACAGGAGAGTTGAATAGATAAATGTCAGCAAAGGTTATAAAGGTGAAATGTTGTATTCTACCTCAAATTAAAATGAAAAAAAATGACTATAACAAATAACTAAGCTGGAAAACCTCTGCACTTTCAAATCTGCAGTGTATTGGTACAAAGTTTGCAGGTTCAGTTCTGAATTCTAAAAGTAAGTGGAGCCATTTCCTGTCTCCATTTAACTCTTGCTTGTTTATAAAACCATGCACAATATTACAATTCCAAAAGCTTCTCTCCAAATGTGCGCCATAATTGACGCTGCTGCTTTTGAGCACTACCTTGAGGAGATCATTGAAGTTTGAACAAACACGGAACGAGAATAGAAGCAGAGTAATTGCAGGGCTTGTTTGCTCTCAGATTTATTAATAAAAGCTTCACACTTTTTGATGTTGGAGGGTTTTAATTTCCGCGATGCTGTTTCCTCCCTTTTGAATCTCTTTTTATCCATCATTTTGCTGCGCAGCTTAAAAATGCAAAATAAATGAATTCCCCTGAGCTTCCCGACAACGACGCAGTGGTCAGAGGTGCGCATCAAAAAGTTTTGCGATTCAAAGCGGCACATTGTTGTGGTGTGCGGGGAAGAAAGTGAAAAAATAGAATGGTGGAAGCAGCAGAATGTGATTTAGCTTAAGAAAAACACATTCATTCTTGGAATAATATTAGCTCTGCGGGAACCTGGACATTGAGCATGGTAATGAGCTGTTTCTTCCCAAAATGCACCTCGTGTTCGGAGATAAATTGAGCTAAATGACAGCAGTCAGGTTTCAGTTTTCAGATCATGAACAAAGAAATCATTTTAACTGTCATTTATGAATGCTACATTGGATGATTGACACTTTCCCTTATCACGTTTCAACAGCTTTTCTACGGTGGCTGGGAAAGCGCACAGCAAACGCAAGACGCCGCAACAAATGCAAACACTACAAAACGACGGTAAGTCACAACCTGACTACGTAAACCAGAATGGAAGTCATGACGAAAGTTCCCACAGTGTTATCCAGCGCCACTAAAGGATAATACATGGTAAATGATAATCCAAGTCCCAGTACATGTTTGAAGTACGCACGTTGGTACGTTAGCATGAATATAGCAATAGGTACTACATTAGCGCATATGCGGACATGGACTCATTGACACGTATAATACCTTTAAAAGTTGAACATAGTAGATTTCTGAAAACCAGAAAGCAGCATCAATCACTTAAACTTACTTGTCTGAAATCTATCGCCACTTTTTCCGTCAGTCATTTGGTCCTCGGCACAAACTTCCCTTGTGACTTCCGTCATGTTTTTTTTTTTTGGGGGGGGGTGCGGGGGACCAATACTAGCAGAAATACAACAGCAAAATAAATCATCTCTTAAATATTTATCATACTATACAGAACACTTGTCGCATAGCAGTCAGCAACGCAAAGAATGGCTCGATTGTCGCGGAAAATAAATAAATAAATAAAACATTTAAGAGGGCAATGAACATAGCATTGCCGCTACAAAGTCATATGACATATTTTCTGTTGAATGCAAATACAATTTGCTCCTTCAGTCATGATATCAGCATTATTAAGCAATGAAGAATCTGGAGGAAGTGTAACTACAAGTAAAAAGAAACAGAACCAACACCTGAATCATAAAACAGATGAAGACTTTGTTCCAACTTTTCTCTCAGGAACTTGATAGATCACACACATCTTTATTTCTTTGCCACATGTTTCCTCTATTACTGAGGAAACGTCGTGTTCAGATCGGAAAATCTCTCTTACGGGGATGACACCATGAGGTCTATGAGAAACAAACATTGACACCACACAACCTTTCTAGTGACATCTGATATTCTAGCTTGTCACCGTGCTGCTTCACACCTTATTTGCAATATATCTATATACATGGCTATATACACGGCTGTAAAAACTACGCTGATGAGGGAGATAGCAATGTCAACAATATCTTGTCACTAATCCATTCTGCTATTTTCGATATTCCTCTGAAGGTGTTGCTGCAGGGTTCAGGTAACGGCATCATTACCGTCACTATTTTCTCCTGTCTGTTTGACGGTGGGATCTCTTTGACTAATTCTGGCTGCATCAGATAACACCGAAAATGATTCACATGAATTCAGCGTACACATTTTAAATGCACTGCGTGTCACTTGACAACTCATGCAAATAACATGCCGTTCTTCATGACCCAAAAAGTCGTAAATGACAGCAGATTTGCTCTACTGTTCGACAGGGCAAGATGAGGGTTGCACCATAACATTCATCACTGGGACATAAATCCCACAGCTTGGATGAGCAGTTCAGTGATCCTAGTGCTCATGTCTGTGAAGGCCTTTTTCGTCAATACACCTCTTTTGTATCCACGTAACAATGAAGTTGTGAAAAAAGTATTTATTGAATTTAATAAGTTTAGCCTTCAGTCACTTACCCAAAAACACTTATATACAATATATACAAGTAAATATTATATGTAAATATTTTCATTTGTATTTTCACCTCCATGAATACACCAAGTTGGGGGTGACTGCCAACCATTATGCGCTGTCCTGTTCTTTTTTCACAGCACGTTTTTTGCATCATCTTCTTTTCCTTTCGGCTTCTCCCTTCAGGGGTGGCCACAGCAGATCATCTTCCTCCATCTCTCCCTGTCCTCTGCTTCCTCTTCTCTCAAACCTACAGACCTCATGTCCTCCTTCACCACCTCCATCAATCTCCTCTGTGGCCTTCCTCTCCACCTTCTGCCTGGCAGTTCCAACCTCAACATCTTCCTACCAATGTACCGGCTCTCTCTCATCTGTACATGTCCAAACCATCTCCATCTAGCCTTTTTTTTTTTTTTTTACATCATATTTCTAGGAAAAAAGAGCATTATGCGCTGCATTATAACATGATTTCAAGTGGAATACTGCATCCAATGTTGACTTAAAAGCGAAAGTAGCACCTCCATTGCTAACCCACCACATCAGTCTCCTATTTGTTTTTTTGTTTTTTTCTTTTTAACGTGACACGTCGCCCATGGTTTCAGGAAATGCTCACACTGAAAGATGTGATTCAATTGGACACCTACTATATCAACATGCAACACCAATGGCTGAATTCTCTGTCACTCTGGTACGTGAAAAACCCCTTTAAAATAGTCACTATTTGACGCCTTGGGAGTGAGAACCTCATCTTATCTCGGAGCGATCCACCCCTACAGTCCCGACATTTTTTCACTTCTTGGCTCTGTCTCCCAAGGGGAGACTGTCAGTGCACCAATACTTGTTTTCAAATTGGTTCTTGTCAGGGAACAGCTGTTGATTATGTGTCTCACTTATAATAAGTCACTTAGTCTGTCAACCAGGAAGCCGATCGAACGCACCAGACCAACTCTGCGATTAAATCTACGCTCAGTAAAAGGGTGATTCCATGAATCCATGGTTGCACTAACCCCATAACAGCTCACCCGAACTGAGTGGAAAAGCTCTTAGTTTGGACAGACATGATCTGCTGAGAGGTTTTATAGGCTGCTGCAAGCTTGCCCAAAACCCATCTACACAGATCTACAACCAGGAATCGATATGTGTAACAAAATCCCATGCGAAAAAAAAAGACAGTCCAGTTGGACCGCGCAAACCCCCTTTAGAAGTCTTGTACTGAATTATTAAAAAATGCGGGGAATCTTTATCTTCCACACAGGCTCTCAGGGACGTGCTTCATGGCAGGGTCAACAACTGCGGCGCACGTTTCTTTGGTATAACACAGTGGCTCGCTTGGAGAACAGGTCATTGTAAAGAAAATAAAACACTCGTGTAAGTGTGAGGGAGAGAGTGTGCGAGCTGCAGGCGGTGGATGATGCCGGAACAAACACTGTTTTCCACCCTGAGAAAGTGGATGCTGTTATCAGTCCGCTGTTGTTAATGACCCATCATTTCAGGTACACTGTAACCTCCACATCAATTACCCGCCAGGGAAGTTGAATCTTTTTTTTTTAAAATAAATATCCGGGCTGCGCACAACGTTTCTACCGCACCCGTATCGTGGCGTGAGGAAAAAGGTCCGTGTATTTGCTGATATGATAGATGCTCCGATCAGAATCAGGTCAATGAAAACATGTAAACTGAGATATTTTCTCTTTTTCCATTTTCTTTGTCAACGATAAGCATGTATCTGGAGCCGATAGGCTTGCGTGTTTTTGTAATGAATAACTAAGCGGTGGCCTCTGCTATCTGATGTGGGATTGTTGAGGAGACAATAAGGTGTTGTTCGCCACGGCGCCGGGGCCGATCCTCCAGCTGCTCACTGTGGGAGAATCCTGATGATAGAGGAGCAGCCATACATCACTCTGCCGTGTGTGTGTGTGTGTCAGGTGACAGAGATAGCAGCCGCCGCATTCTCTCCCAGGACAATGTCCGCATCCTCCAAGATAACAAATGGATGGTGCCGTCAGCTGGTCTGGCCCACTCAGGCAATCCCGCGCTCTTACATGACATTTGATGCCTCTTATGGTTTCTTTGGCAGGGGAGAATCCTGGAGCCCCCGTGAATTAAAAGGCCTTCAGACCACCAGATAAAAAAGCTTCACACCCTCATTGAGCAAACAAACCTCACAGGAGCTGCCGATAAGGGAGATTAAATGAATAACTTTCAAATATTTGCACGAGTTCAATGTGCGCTGAAGTGTTTGAGGTCGACACCTGTAATTTTAGAAGGTGATGTGGAAACAGGAGCAAATGACTTCTCAAGAGGCAGAGGTTAGAATGTTGGAGATGCAAAGTTCCTGATTCAATTCTGTACTATGAAATGTTTTATATACAAGGCAGAGACTGAAAAAACGTAAAAGGACCAAAGGTAGTTTCCTATAGATATATAGGGAGTCTAAGTCTCCACCACTTCCGGTCGGTCCATGAGACCGAGGTTTTCACTTTACCTCATGCCCTGGACACATATGCTGTACCCGAAATTGAATCGCAAATAGTGATGTGAGTTTCAACGTAGTTTGCCGCGTAATCTGATTTATTTGCTTGTCAAAATACGTAAATGATTTGGACGACAAATCAAATGTCGCAAATGCTCCGGTGCGAAGGCAGATGCTAAAGGTACAAAATGATCAAAGTATAAGCTAGCATTAGCTGACGCTGTAGAGCTTGTCCCATATACTGGCTCTCACTTGACCATCTATCGAGTGAAAGTCTGCGGTGAACATTGTAGTTCACTACTACATATCACACAGAACAGAGAGTAGCTTTTGATGCCGGTCGAATAGCAGCACTCACTCTGCATTACAATGGACCTTTTAAATTCACAGGCGTCATATGCGAGATCCAGTTTCATATTTCAAGCTGGTTCAGAAAATAACTTTTGTCTCTTTATTGACTCCCGCTGACATTGTTTGTCAACTTAGGTCCTATGAGGCAGAAGTACTGCAGTCGGGTGTGACTTAGACTCCCCTTTTGCATCTACATGAAGATGGATGCATATGAATATGGACTTAAATATTGCTTGGAGCACCACGACTTCCACGGGAACAAACAAATTATTTAAAATAGTTTAATAATGTGTTCTTCGTCTAAAAGCAAATACCAGTGTTCATACAGTATATTTGAAAACATCAACATGTTTAATCTATCATGACTGTTTTCACTGCATCTCTCTCTGACAACTTCTTACGCAATGGACCGTCGCATCTTCAGAATGTACACATGCAAAGCGAGCAGTCTAGTACATAGGTGTGGAGGGTGGAACGTTGGTGGGGCTTCATGAGACAGTGTCCTCATTTTCAGAGCCCACTAGATGGCACTCTTTTTAGCCAGAGAGCACCATCTTCTGACGTCTTAAATTGAGGACATAGATTCAGGAAGCTTCACCAAGGGATGGGATATTATTGAATTAATTTTATTTCTTCTATTTTTTTATCATGTTAATCCAGACCTCTGTAAGCCGTGGATGCATTGATAGCCACCCATTTGAAGGGGCATTACCGCGATGTGTCAGCGTCAGGAGTCGAGACGGAGAGGGCACAAGAGTCGTTGACGATTGCGCAGACGATGCTTCGCTCACGCACGATTGTCCGGTCACTACGTAACCACCACTTGCATCACATACGTTGGCAGTTGTGTGTTTATTGCGGCAGACATAATGCCAAGCTCTCGGGGTTGAAATTTCTGCATATGCTGGGCTGAGTTAACTGTCACCGCGCAGCAGTGAGATGGCCTCTTCATGTGTGGATCCTGGACTCCTCACTAGCGCCCACTATAGACAACCAAGGGACATATGATCATGACATCATTATGACATTATGACTGATCACTACATGAGAGAGTGATCACTTCATCAAGATGAGGTGCCTGTGAGTCGCCCAGGTACAAATCTGACAGGTACTGACAGGCAGTGGCTTTGTCCATTCTAGTCTGCCAGACGTGATTTGTTATTATTTCAGCACTTCAGTTTGTCGTAAGTGAGATGATTTTACTGTTTTTCAGGCGCTTACTTATTGCACTGCTGTTGAATTTATTGACTCATCTGAAACAACAGGCAGCAGGTTCAGTTCAGTATTATTGTTTGTCAGAAATGTGTTCTTACAGTTTTATTATGTGTGAACTTCAGCACTTTAGACAGACCTCTGGTTTGATTTATTTTGCAGTCATTTGGGGATTATCAGAGAACAAAGCAATCTTCTCCCTGGCACTCAAAACTAGAGGTATATGTTCGTGTTTGGAGCTGCATCTGTCCAAGTTTGAAAATAAAGTAAAATAAACAACTTTATAAAAGTTTTTTTTTTTTTTTTTAACAGCGACAATAATAAAATAAATGATACTGAAAATAACACCTTTTTTCATTCATTTTTAGGTGATAATAAATACGAGATTCATTACATGATTAGATCTTTATTATTATTATTATTATTTATTTATCACCCGGCAGGTCTAATTCATGTGAAACTGTTATTTTCAGAACCAAAGCGTGACTGCTCATGAGGCAGCGTATTGCATGTGGCGCCCATAGCATCCGCTTGGCTCGTCTAATTGAGGGTCAGCTTGGCATGTCGCTTCACAAATTTTTCTGCATGAAAGGCGGCAATCCTAGGGGCCTGGTGACGCCGTTTGCTTGGGGCCCCTGAAATGACTAAACATGCCCGTGGTGAGGAGTATTCAGTAGTTGTTTTTGTTGGGACAGCTCGAGTGAAAATGACCACAAACGTGTATCATGTGTGTCAGTACATGCTCTTGCAGTGGTGAGTGCCGTAGCCTCATAGCGAGAAGTTTACTGGGTCGATTCCACCTTGAGGCAACTGTGAGTCTGGACTACATGCAGATGGACTCGCAACATGTCCATGGAGGTTTCATGTTGTTGGTCCACTTTTAATTAGAAACGATTTTGACATGGAGACACCTCAAACTCTCGCTGGCTACATCATCTGCTGCTGTTTGGGGTCCTCTAAATTACAATAAATGACATTTGTGAAACGTTAAATTCTCTTCTTAAATGAATAGCTGGACACTAACTTACATAGTTTGTGTTTCAATCATTTCCACGAAGCTGCACTAATGTGTCCTCTCCAAATCTGACCTCAATTGTCCTTCAATGCCCCGCAACCTCAGTTGTACTCTTCTGCCTCACCCAGATGAGACTGTTAAAAAGTGCACGCTTTGCTCTCCTCAGCTGATTTGGAGAAGGTCATCCGTGATTTTGGCTACGACTGTAATGCACCATGTGCATAGCCTCCTGTTGATATGGAACACTGCCACCTCTCTGTACTTGTATATATATATATATATATACGCTTGTTTTTTCTCATGGTCTGAACCTTGCGTGGTCTGTACAATGTGGCTAATATATGGATTTTTAAGAGGGATGCCCCAATCGGCCCCCGGTTATGAAAGGCTGATCTCGGTGTGATCGGTGAATGCAGATCACTGCCTGTCATTGGCGATCACAAAATCCGATCACATGACAGCCGACACTGTGATGAAGTACCACCCGTGGTTTGTGATGCCTTCGCTCCTCCCTGCCGACTCGCTGCTCACTTGGCAACGGCAACGGCAAAGGTAAACGGTAAAGTTTGCATCCTGCAACACATGCACGCAGAAAGGCATCAATGCGACAAATTCAATACGATATTAAAACACCAGCACTTGAGAGAGAGAGTTTCTGTGCTCATGAAACCAGGGACCAGGGTTCACTTGCAGACACTCGCCAGTCTGAGCGTGACATTTGGAACACTAAGCATATTGCCCACGAAATAATCATTCATTTCACCGAGCCAGATCAGCCTTTCCACGGGTGTTGTTTTAAGACGGAATCCACCACGACCGAATCTGCTGCTATTTTGAGTGTGTCAGATGCAGCGTTCTTTGACACCTGAATCTGAAACTTTTCATCCTGAGTGGGAACTTTCATGAAATAGGATTAAGACAGCTGCTTCGGCGAATGTTGAGCCTCATCCCCACATCAAACTGATGACATTACAGCCGTTTTATATACCTTAAAGCTAAAATTGTACAGCACCAGTGCAGAGTTATGTACGAAAAAGATCTATTTTGCTTCCTAAATTTTGTGGGTGCGGCTAATATTCCAGTGCGCCATATAGTCCAAAAAAAAAAAAAAAAAAAAAAAAAAAAAAAAAAAATATATATATATATATATATATATATATATATATATATATATATATATATGCGGTGGTAGCTGTTTTGGTTGCCTCTCACTCTGAACAAGTCACCAAGAATGCGTCGGCTACCACAGCATCCTGCAGCGCCATGCTGGCAGTGTTATCTTACATATTTAATTTTCAGAGGCAATTGACCCGTACTAATTCATACTAAAGAAACCTACAAACATTTTGCTCTTTTAGTTGTCATTTTACTGTTATGTTAAATAAAATAAATGATTCAATTAATTAACATATGACTCATGAACAGAGGCAGCTGGGCATTTGTTTTTGCATGTTTTTGCCTCGAAGGACTTTCCGACACGTATTTGCCACTCCAATAATTGTTCTTGGCCTACTAACTCACTTGTTCCAGACTGCCAAATGCCAAATGCATTCTTCAACACATTAAATATAGTTTCTCTGTTTTAGCATTTGTTTGGTACTAAGTTTATGTCGCTCAAACACGGATCTCGTGTACGTCTATGTATTTACAGCTTGGGATTCAATGTCACTGGATGTCGGGTCAGAATTTTCCTCTTTGTTTTTATTCAGACTTTATCAAATCAATATGAATAGTGTTGCCCTTTTACCAAGCTAAGAATAGGTAGCATGTTTTTAGCCACACACAGTGATGGGCTGGTGAGGCTTCATGAATCGGTGTCCGCTTTTTCAAGGGTCAGAAGGTGGTCTCTTGGTTTGTAAAGAATGTGAAGTGGAAGTGGTGAAGTGGAATATGCTGGTCTTCTCCCACTGACATTTCCACTTTTCTTTATTTAATGGGAATATAAGAAGAAGAATAAGTTTTATTTTGTAAATAATCTGACCGATATAATATGATATATAATATATGTACAGTATTTAAGATATATATATATAATATATCATTTACCTTGCTTCTGTACAATAGGTATGATGAAAAAAAATGTATTTCTAATTGAGTATTTTTACAAAAAAAGAAAAAGGAAAGACAAAACGAATGAGGTCAGTGGTGGTAGGATCCAGTCTGATGAAAGAAACCTTTACAGATTAGACACAATGCTGGAAGGCCACGATGAACTGCAGCACCGGAAGAGCAAGAAGAGCTGCATTTCAATAACATTTCCTTTCATAAATCCAAATTCTTCAGCGAACCTGAAACGAAAAACGGTTCTTTATGATCATACATTTATACTTGGCATTGCAAATTGAGCCTAAAACAACGGAGCGCAAGGTTTTGTTTCGAGTTAATTGTCCAGCCTGTGAGTCTATGAAGAGAGTGGAGCTGCAGTCATTGTTTCTTCTCTCGTATTCAGCGTCCGAGCCAGAAATCAATTGCAGCACATCGCCATGGAAAACACATCAATTCCTGGAGTGCAAATCAAAGTGTGAGGGGAGGCGGAGTGAGGGAGGTACGAGCGGAGAGATGAGGAAGCAATTCCCTGCTATCATGTAAAAAGAGACATGACACTGGTGTATCGAATCATTTGAAGAGTTCCTTCTCATCACGAGCCGGCGTTTGTTCACAGCCATCTCTGATGAAGGACGGTGGAGTGGTTGATCAGTCAATTTACCTAGATGGTCGAGGTCTTCTTCATCAAGAGGAAAATAAGAAGCAGTAACCTTTTGGGGTTTTCAGGGATCCACGTGATGCAATCCCGGGTACTTCCCGAGGAGAACATGTAGCAACATTGATACACATTTTTCAACAACGACACAAAGGTAAACCAACAGCCTCAACTCTGAAATGACTTTTTTGTTTCAAAGGACCGTCATGTACCTCACCAGGTTCTGAAATAAGGCGTCAGCTTGCTGCTAGCTGTTGATGTTATTTTTCTGTGCGATCACCCTGAAAAGAGTCTGCTCAGGTAAAGCATACTGGCTTCGATGCTGCGTGGGACAATGGACTGTATATTCAAGCGTGTGTTGGTATGTGTTTTATTTAGTACTATTGTTTAGGGGTGGCAGTGTGACATCTTTCTTTGGATTAAGGACAGACAAAAGGCTAAACTGGATATTCTGAGGGCCCCAGGAGGCGACTGGGCTCGTGGAGAGATCATGCAAAGGACGGCGATTGGGTTGGACAGAGTTGACAGCCTTCTCAGTGTTAGTCCTGAATAACGTAAAATGAAGGCACTTTAAGTTTCCCACTTATTTTAAAGCGACTTTAATATCAACAGTAACTCTGACACAAAGGGGTTTTATTCTTACATTTCTAATGAAATCAAACTGAGATGTCCCTGATTCGGCTCATAAACTGCTTCACATTTACGATACGTATACGAGACAAGTTCAAACAAGGGCTGGACACCCTGGTTATGCACTGATAGACTAGGTAGTTTAGACGGTGATACGTCTGTACCCCCTTGAATGAAGGGTGTTTTGACCTTGATCGAGCCTTCAAACCTGGGATCAATTCTTGACAGAGTTTGTTTGACACCCCTCCTTGTATAAATTCCAATTCCAGCAAAAACGTAGTTACAATTATAGAGTAGTGATTTATGTTTGTGTTCCTGTAAATATGTTAATCTTACATTTGACTGGGCAAAGATTTCCAGGAAGATAATGGTGGAGTGGTCTGTTGTGGGGATTTTATTTTTCTTTTCATGACATGACAAATGGACATCCAAGTTTCAGTTGGATATTTTGACTTGTATTTTTTCTCATTGATTCATGACAACAACAGTACAGTTATTTTTTTTCAGTTTTGTATGTGTTTGCGGTGATATCTCCATGTTTGTTGTTGTTTTTACCAGCTTGGAACAAACACTTCTGTCTCATGTGAAACTGTCTTTTCTCCTTTCTTTCTTTAACACTGCTGCAGTTAATTTTCCCCCTGAGACGTCTGATTGTGGGGTTGGAGCGAGGCATCAGAACAATCTTCCTTTTCCAATCTGTCGGCAGACTGGTTGGTTGTGAGTGGCGGGAAACAGTCAACGACTATCATCAGCCTAGCAGACTGTACCCAGCACTTTCCTTCCTTGCCATCTTGTCGTTGTCACATATGTTGAATAAACAGTTTATGATGTCAGTTTAACCAGCTCATCGGTCGACTATGACCATATGGAGGCCTGAAGGCAGCGGCATTATTCCTTCCAGTAAAACTATTTCAGTCCAACTAGGTGGCAGCTGCACCTGTTGGATTTCACCCGCGAGACAAACGTTTACCTTCACCAGAAATTCATATTCATGCAGCTCAGGCATGTTTTTGTTTTACAGAAGGGAGTTGGAATTCAATAAAGGTTTAAAGTTTCCAGGCATTTGTCTTGTCGATGTCTGAACGTGCGATTAAGAGTTGAGCTGCCTGCGAGCTGCATGCTAAGCGCAACATTAATTGACTTCATTAATTCAGAAGGGCCGGCCTGATGCATGGTTGTCTGGTCTTATTTCAGGCCCCGGGCTCGACTTCACTGTGGTTCGCTCTCCTCACACTCACGTGGACAATGTGTTCGGCTGTTTCAGGCGAACGGAGATATCAATTAGAAGATGCCATTGGTTTATGAAGCTCTTCATCACATGAGGAAGTCAGCTGGTTTTAACTCCTCACACCCGTAGAAGGGAGCGGAGACATTCATTCTTCCCCTCCCAGTCTTCTTTATTCCAGTGTATTCATTAGCTATTAAATATGACTGAATTTGTGCACCATTCTTCACTGGCACTGTACGACTCACACAGATGTGAGGTGGAATGATAGCAGTGGCTTCAATTTCCTTGGTGTGGAGTGATTCCAGCGCCATCATTGACAAACAAATGTGCACAAAAATGGAGTAGAACAAAAGCAGGATTTCATATTCCAGGTATGGTGATACCTTGCACCTTGTTAGTAAAATATGGCACTGGTATTATTCCAATCCTTACTATTGGGCTACTCTCACACAAAAAAGTACAGAAGAAATGAATACAACAGATCGGGCCGCAGATAATTTTACGGCGCTGTAAAGAAAAAAAAGAAAAAAACGTATGGGAACCTATGGCGATAATCCACCACTGTGTAAATGCTCCACTAGAAATAGACATTGCCGGCGCCACAGACTTTGGCACTGGATACAGACGTTGACACTCCATTGTACGGGTGAGTTCTTTTGCACACGTCGACTAGGCATTCATCCTAATGCGTCTGCTCAACATTCATCCGAATGGTGAAGAAAATTATCCCGCCTCAGCTAAGAAGGGCTCATTTTCATGTATATTACCCTATTTATGATCTGTTTATTTTAGGTACAATGAGTCCCTTTCACTAGTGTTTGATATTGAATAGATTATGATCATTCATGAGTGCCTTAGGTGTGTTTTTTTGTCTTTTTAATTGAGAAAATTCTGAATGCTCGCAGATGAAAAACGTAAGTGACAATACACATAAAACATAGATTTCCTCTCGGAAGTCATTGATGCTGAAGGCTGCCTTCTGTGTTGCATGTTGATGCGTTTAATAGTGTTTAACCAAAAAACACTACTAAAAGGCATCAACATTTCACCAAACTGTTTGACCTCCTGCAACATTTTGCATGTTCCAAAAGAGTGATCAGTATATATATATATATATATATATATATATATATATATATATATATATATATATATATACATTTGCATTGCATTGAAATGCTAATGCGTCAGCATGCAACAATGAACTCCACCTTTGCAGTCACTAGAAGACACAAAAGTCCACTTGCATATTTGGCTGCTAAATGTGATTCATGTAAAAAAAAAATTGCAAATTCGGCCTTACACATACTGAAGGACATGAGGTTGCATGAGAGTGCCGCCCCATGACTTAACCCTTACCTTTAACACTTTTTTTTTTTGTTTTGTTTTGTTACATATATGATTTAAAGCCGTGCGTAGCTTCCAATGTATTTTCTCTGTACCATAATAAACCGATAATTCGACTGAAAATCAACATGAAGAACAGCTGGAGTCCCCGTCGCTGCTTCTGAGACTATCTATGTAAAACTGAGGCGACAACTTCAAAGTAACTTGGTTTTTTTTGTGGCGCTGATTAAATCAGTCCTACAAATAGCAGAGTCTTCCATCTGCATCCCAACAAGAAGTTAGGGGGAGCTCTGCCTGCTTATGTAAATAACTTCAATTCCCAGAGTCGCTGTGTGATTGAAAAAAATATTTGAGCCAAAGGATGGCAACAGACAGCAGAATAATAGACGGAATATATATTTCTAGAAAAAAAGTCATCTGCAGCGGGAAAGTGGCAAAGCGCCAGAGCTGCACTGCAGTCAGGATGGAGTAACCTGAGAAGTCACCGGTGCCCTCGCACCACGCTTGCACGGTGACAGAGTACAAAGACGAGCTGCAGTTCATTCTCAAAGAGGTTTGGCAAAGAAAAAGCCTAGCAGAGGCTGCACAGTCACTCCAGAAGACACGCTTGAGGTCTTTCTTACCTCATGACAAAGACAGTAGCACGGAAAACTTAAACATGGCTTCAGCGATTTCTGCAGTCTCAACACACCTCAATAGTGAAGTAGAATTATTTATAATTCAGAAAACAATGTCAGCTTTGTTCATTATCAAACGCAAACATTTTAATAATCCTAAAACGTTTTGAATTTTCCTTCCATCCAGCAATCAAGAAAAACATGTATTTCTGGACAGTTACCAACTACACATACACATGGATACATGTCCTTCACACCAACGTGGCGCTCACAACATTGAAAACTGCGCTGTTGCACGGGTTATACATGTAGCACATGTCGATCAAACTGTGAATGAAGACACAATATATGCAGTCAACAAAACTTTATCGTACAACGTTTTAACGAATGAATGTTGTCCATATTTCATGTGTTCTATCCTGAGATTTATGACCATGGTCAACAGTCCTTGTTTACATCCACTGTTCAGTGCAACACTGAAGGAGAGGAAGAAAGCCATGCGACTCACATGAGGCGGTTGGCTGTGCTCTGGAGTGACGCTACTTATGAAACGGAACAAAAACGTGCTTAGATGGAAGTTGTGATTAAAGCCTTTCCGTTCGATTAAAACCGTTCCTTTAACTTCGAATAAATCTCCTGTGAGTGAAGAGAGATGATCGACTTCTGCCTCTGTTTATTGCCTTGTCTCCATGTGCTAATGCAAGCAGCCGCTGCTCTAACATTAATCTCCTGTGAAGGAAGAGGCATGAGCTCCTTTGCCTTGGTTTGTTGCCCTTTGCAAGTTACCACACAATACTGTTTATTCTAACTAGCCAGTCTGAAAATGTTGTGAACACACCAACAAGTGTCGAGTGACTGGATAGAAAGTGACGTCTAAAGGCTGGTATCCAAGCTACACTTCTCACCTTTGTCGCTTCCAAGACCTGGAGTCCTTGGCTTTTCCACCACTTTTCAAACAAGAAACATGGAAAACTAAAGTTCTTTTTTATTTAAGTTGTGGAAACTTGTTGGTGTGTTAACAGACTAACAAACAATTTTTACTGTTGGGGCGCCATCACGTTCTTTATCAGTTTTTCTTCTCAAGAACTTTTCCATAGTTGGTAACTATCACAAATGTGCCGCTGTCAAGTCAATTCAGTGACACACTACTGCCACCATATGTGGCAAGTGTATCAAAACTGAGCATCTCACGGCCCAGAGGTGTAAATTAAAAAACTTCTCGCGCCCCTCTAGGGGGCGCTCACAGCCCAACCATGGGCCGTGGCCAAGCCCCTTTTCAGGCATAGTTTGCAGCTAGAGCGCTAGATGAGTAGCTCAAAATCCCATTAGACAAACATGATAATCAGACTTGGATCATGGATCATTTGTGAAAAATGCTGGTATTGGAACTGATACTGGATCTGGTGCTATGATAATAAAATATAAATGCATTTTGACCAATCACCTTCTTTTGTTGATTTGTTTATGCACCCTTGCGACCATAGCGTAGTGAAAGTAGTTGGGGCAAAGGTGACCCTCAAAAGACCCAGGTTGCTCCCAAGGTCATTCGACTCACATTGCACAAAATGAGGCTTCTTTCTTCCCGCACGTCTTTTTTTAGGGGTTGTTCTTTTTTGCGTTTCAGTCGGTAACAGACTGTATCAGAGGTAGGAAAACTATACCATGGAAAAAATGGCAACCTCCACAATCACGTCCTGAGCACTCTTCCACGTAAGACATGATATTTGCTCTTGGTCCACCGCTCGTACGTGAAGCTAAATCTGAGGCTTAGAACAACTATTACACCTCATACTGTTATATTACACTGACAGCGCCACCTTCTGACCCCCGTCAACGGGAACACTGTTTCATGACACCTCATCATTTTTATTTTTATTTTTCTGAGTATGTCAAGCGCTGACTTTCACCAACAAAGCGCCAATAGCTGAAGGATATTTTCATTATGTCAATATGAATCTCAGTTAAACTCTGTTAGCGCTCATGTTTTGATAGAGTCTGTTCATTATTGCCAAGTGTTCACTCAGCCAGTGAATCAGAGCAAAATACAGGTTATAAAAGAGTGTTTCTCAGAGAGGTTTTCAATTGCCTAAAACCCACCATCCAACCGCTAAATGAAATGTTCTTTATAGAACCTAATCTTGGTAAAGATGCGGAAAACTTTGCAAACATACTGCAGCAGAATAAGTGGCCACATGGCAATTCAAGTGCGATTTCAATAATTCAAAAGACTTCCGTGGCTTTCATGGCTCCCCCGCGCACCCACATCAAGAATTCAATATGGCAAATTATTTTCATATTGACAAGGAGATTGCTTCTCTTTTAAATGTATGTAAGATGAACTGGTTCTGAGGAGGCAAAAGACTGATTGTTGTGGTTTCAGCTGGATAGTTTCAATCATGGTAAATGGATTTTCTGGACGCCAAAGTAGCTGCTTTATAGATCCGGCGTGTGAGGAAGCGGAGCAAACTCATTTAGCCGGAATATTGCTGACTGCTAAGACACCTTCATGCATTAACAGCCCTGAACCAGGAGGGAATGTGAATGTTGCCGTTGTCTTTTTTTGTGGCGTACACCTCAGTAACCAATCTCTGGCAGATCATTTCAGGAGATGCACCTCAATTACCGACACTGTTTATTTAGCGGTCTACCTCTGGTGCTGCGTGTCACGTCTCCATCTATCCACCGCATCTTTTCTCTTCAACGCCAGACTGATGGGCCCACAGAGAAGCATTCAAACTGCATTATGCTCCGCATCCGTGATGATCTTTGTCTTCATGCAGTGCGTGTTTTTATTTAGTTTTTTTTTTTTTTTAGGCTGTCTAGTACTCCCAGGGTGATACCAACACCTCCACATGACCTACATCTCGTAGAAAGATAGTCATCTGGAAGGAGTGTTATTTGTATTGATTTATGTTAAACACTGCCCGGGTCCAATATCCAATGAACTTGGACGCCACCTCATCACAGGGACGGTAATAAACAAGCAGGTCAAACAGTTAGAAACAAACAGAGGCTGCCGAGCAAGACCGCTTTGTTTGCCCCCAGTCCAGTTATCATCTCAGACATGTTCCCTCCCAGTTCCAGCTGCTGAAATAGAGCCTCTGATCATGTCTCATTTTAGCGTCCTCCTCACTGTTCTCAGCAGAGATAATGTGTATATGATCATTAAACAAAATGGTGTTGCAACTCTGCCAGGAATAAATTATCTGTGTTTGTGTGGCTTCATTGTTGGAAGTGCAAAATGACACAGGAGAACAGTCCCAAGGTCAGTTTGTTTTGCCCTTTAAAGTTCTAAACAAATGAAACTAATACATTTTCTTGTCTGCTTCATCCTTTCATCTTGTAAGACTAAAGCTCTTGTCGTGATCAGCCTATCTTTTTGTGAGGAGCTGGTCAGATGACTTCTCTTCAGTTGACAGCTGCCGCCAAAGAGCGACGGAGGTTATGTTTGCGCTGCTGTGGGTTCGTTTGTTAACAGCAAGGGCCAGCTTAGAAGTGATTCGATTTCTCTGGTGTTCTATGGCCCCGTGTGGATTTAGGTTTTACAGATCTCCTAATCCAGTGGTATGACTTCTCACTACTGCTGCTGCTCACCAGCCCAGCTATGCTGGCAAAATACTTACGAAAGAAGAAAAGCAGCTTTCATGTGAATGTGGTGTTACTGTTGAGGCTTCATGAAACAGTGACCTCATTTCAGATCCCACTAGATGGCACTGTGGTGTAAAACCTTTGGACTCCAACTGCTATGTCAATGAAACCTCACATCATTTTTAAAGCAAGGGCGCCACCTACTGGGCTCTGAAAATGAAGATCGTGTTTCCTGAAAGCTCACCAGACCATCATTCGTGGCAGACGGTAAAGACACTGTGGTAGTGTCACGAGGTAGAATCCTATTTAGGGACTTCATTCTGCTGTGAACAAAGACTTGTTATTGATTCAATCTTATGCTGTGTCTTTATGGAATGAGCTCCCTCAGAGTTTGTTCAGACGCCTGTTCATTCAACTCTTCCAGCTGGGTTGCTGCAGCTGAGTGATATACCATAGAAGCAGGTTCATTTGGAGGAGACCAAGAAGCTGGGCCACCTTAAATGACGGTTCATCCAGGTGAATATGTTCCAGCAGATTGAATCAGTTCCCCAAAGGCGCCTCCAGGACCAGTATGAGGACCCACTGGGGCACCATTTGTCTTGCAGGTCCAGAGGGTACGAAGCCGAACGTTCTTCATCTGTGCAGAACAAAACATCTGAACAAACAGGTGGAAATTCCAATAGCAAGGACTTGAGCCTACACACGTCTGACCACATAGCACTGAATTATAGTGGTATAAGAAGTGAAAGAACAGGTGCAACAAGCTATAAAAATAATAATAAACAAGTGGTCCATTCGTTTCCAAGATAAAATCCTAATTAATCATACGACAAGGATTCTCCAACAAAGACTAATGATTGTGCCAGTTAAATGAATTTGGCTGAATACGGCATCAACAGCCGGCGTCTAATGGCAAACCACCAGCCATTTGTTACCTGTCAGGCTGTTGGATGGCTTCATTTCCTTCTGGGTAAATAAATATCCATTTGCAGAAGTCTCTGTGTATCGGCCCCTTGATCTCAATTGTTGACGTTTTCTACCCATTTAAGCGTGGAGAATAATTGCCAATGAAAAGTGAAGATGGTGAAATCATAATTAAAAGAGTTATGTTCAATAATTCACTTTGAAAGCAAATGAAATTTAAAAAGTGCCAAACTCTGCGATAAATAATAGTTTATCGCACGACAGTAAAACAAGGGGAAAAGATACTGAGGTCTCTCCATGTATGACATAGTGTACCTTTCAGAAGGTTATCCTGGAGGTATGTGTGTATTGTGTCAGATTTACTGATATTTCAAACCAGCTAATACAAGACGTTGCATGATGCTTGGTTAGGTGAGGACTCAGGACCATGGACAGCTCTAAATAATACGATTTGACAACAGTTGAGGCGAGAAAAGAACAGAAATGAAACACAAACATGAGACTGTGGTGGACATTAAGGGGTGTGTTCTCTCACCCAGATGGTTTATGGGTATGGGGCGTGGTGATATATATATTGACTGTCAGGGGAGGGGAGTGAGTTTGGTTTTGAGAAAATAAAGTTGTTGAAAGTTTGCCGTCTCATCGCCTGCCCTTGCTTTTGCCACAAGACTTAAATAAGACGCCTCCAGCTGGTGCATGACCCTTTTCAAAGTTCTTCTCCAAATAGGCCAGTCATTCATCCCCACTATGACATCAGAGGGGAAAGCGTTTTGGAAATGTCTGTGTCGCTGACTTTTTCAGCTGAACTCCAGATTCAGCAGCATTGCCGGTTAAAACAGGCGCTCAGTGTCAGAGACAGCCTAGTTATTTTAGAATAAATTAACACAATATTTGACCTGATGGAACAAGACTTTAGATATAACTGAAGCCAGCCTAGCCCTGCATTTAGTACCTCAGACAGTACTCCTGAGAACCAGAAGCTATTGCTGAGATCATGTCTCTGCATTGGACTGACCCTAATGCAGAAAAAACCAAAAACAAAAAAGGAGGCTCGCAAGGAGTTTGTACATGACAGGCACTATACAGTTGACTGCAGATCCAGTTCTCTGAGTTCTTCTAACAGTTCCAAAGGGGCACTCCAGTTTCCTCATTCGTGCCAAAAATATTCTCGGAGGGATGAATTAAACTAAAGAAAAGTCAGTGTCACAAGTTAACTGCATTCTTAATTTTGCTTGTTTTATTATTCATGGACTTGAACAACCGTGAGAGTCTTTGCAGTCAGAAAGAAGTTGCTATCTACACAGATATGCAGTGACAAAATAATGGGGCTCAGGAGAAAGGTATTCATAACCTCTAACCTCCAGTTACCAACCGTTGCGCCATCATCTGTAAACGTTGTTTTTATGATCTGAGACACTGGATTTTCATTTATGTTTTTTTTTTTTTTTTGTCAATCTGTCAATCCAACATGGCGGATGACAATTGTGCATTATTACGACGCAGTGGTGGGTAGATGAGGTATCATGAAACAGTGTCATAATTTTCAGAGGCCACTAGATGGTGCACTTGAGAAATGATGTGAGGTTACTTTGAATAGGTTGTTAAAATCCAACAATGATACAGCAGTGCCATGTGTGGCCTCTGAAAATCGGGACGCTGTTTCATGAAACCTCATCTACTTTTACTCATTACTCTTGTGGCAAGTTCACGCTTCCCCTCACCTGTGAGATAATTAAATGTGTTTACTTTTGCTCATTCTTATGTTTGTACTGTAACGTCCCACTTCCCCTAGTGAACAAACTAAAATCGGTTTGCCATTTTTGAAGGAGCTACAGTATAGCAAGTTGTCAACAGCTTGAATTTTTTAGATTGTGAATCTTCATTGTCACCGCAGACACTTCATATGAAATTTTATAATTTATTACAACTGCTTTTTCAGGATTCTACTTTTTGTCGCTACAAACATTGCATTTGTTTTCCTATGGGTGAATTAGCTTAGCATTTAGCAACCATATGATTTGAATTGTAGCCTTCAACATTGCGCGAGTAATGGATTTTTCCCTCTTTTATGGGTGAATTTGGATTTTCTGAACAAATTTTAAAGGAGTTAACTTTTTTGCAAACTCTTGCTTTTATCAACATTTTGATGTATGGCTGCCATTCATCATCCTTCACTGCAGTTAGCCAAGAGGGTGGTTTTATTATTCTCGCCAACATCCTGAAAACAGCCGAGGGCATCTGCTTTGTTGTTTGTCAGTTTGAGAGTACGGTACATTGCTCCTGCTTCATCTACAGACGACTGCCTTTGATTCATAAATTGTTTAATTGCCTGGTAGTCTGTCTTCCGCTGCATTAGCCATCTCTTGATACACCTTTTTTCTGCCTCGTGCCTCTACACTTTGCCTCCTCGTGTTAACCACAGTCCGTGCTTGTTTGCGGCGTCGACCTTTATTTGCATACACATGGATCCTTGAATTACAATCTCGCCTTTAGCAAACAACAAATGAAATATAACAAGATGGAACTTGTTCCGTGTTGCGAGCGAGTGGACACACGTAACAAGGCTTTATTTTGCATCCCTAGTTTGGATGAGACACTAAATCTCCCAATGCGTTTGCTAATATTTAATCATTCCGTACCCCTCCCCGTCTTCATGGTGTTATCCTTATTGCTGTTCCAGATCAGTCTGTGAGAATCACTTTGAAAATCCCTTTTGAGTATGAGCGGTGGCACGTAATGCGGAGAATCTGGGTAGAAGCATTGAGCGCGGTTAAATTTACACTGCTGAGTGATGTATTTATATTAATGAGTCTGTGCTGTGAGGGCCAGAGAACCATAGTGGGAGGATTCCTATAAATAAATGTGGATGATTGTTCGGAGTTTGGAGAAGCTGAGAAATGTGACTAAATCGGTGTCAAGTAAATTAAGTGTGTTAAATCTTTGATATATGCATTAGATGATGTCTTTTCCTGTCCGTCCGTCCATCTGTCCATTTTCTCCCGACATCTCCCTCTGTTGCTGTAAGTGTTTGTTCCCGTCGATGCGTGTCTCTGTCTCTTCGTGCGTGCACATTGTGTGCGCCACTATATCAGTCTACGTTTGTAAGTTTAAGGCGCCCTGCACACTACAATGCATTTTTTTTGCAATAGGATTCGTGTCAGATATTCAAAAAACATACAAGCGATCATGTGCAATGGGCTCGTGTCAGAATAATGGGCAATTCAAACGCAAAGTGTAACGTCTAGTTCATGTTGTCGTAATGCAAAATAACCGGAAAATTATGAACTCACAAACAAGTCAGAGCGAATCAAATCAAAACATTGAAACAGCAGAATCCCTTCAGTGACAAGATGGCCGCCAACACAACCCAATACTACACAACTCACAACTTCAACTCATAAATAAATATGTGCATAAGTCATGAACCAATACATTTTTTTTTCAATTAAAATGACAGACTACACTGTTTTGTTTTCTTTTCATCTGTTTTTATTTTATTTTTATTTGTTTTAATTGTAAACAGTTGAAAGAATTGCTTGTTCATTCCATGTATATATAAAAAATAAATGAATAAATAAAAAATAAATCAATGCAATTTTGTTTCCATAAACTACCATGAGGTATATTGTGATTCTGACAAGGTTCTCTGAAGTAAGCTGTCTGTGGAGGGACCAGGCATCAGCACACTCTGCAGTGAAGCGGTAGAAGTACCAGCAATATCAGCTAATAATGAGGGATGCGGTAGTGGTTTTTGAGCGAGAGCAGGTTCATGTAAACAATGGACTTTTTTTTCATTCAAACCAGTTCGTTGTCGAAACGATGACTTGGACTATTGTGAGAGGATGAAGCATCTGAACGGATCAGAGACGGGGAACCAGCGCAGACCAGTAACATAAATGTAATGCAAAACTCTCTGAAAAAGCAGCAATACTAAACATATAAAACGACTTTCTCTTATGACATCTCCGCACCAATGTTTTGATAGCATCACTGCACACATTGTGCAAATAATAAAAGTAATCAAAGTTCGCCTTTGTATTGGTTTTATTTTGTATCTAGACTTCCTTTCCTCTGTGTCCATGTGGTTGTGATCAATTTACGACTCACACCTGAAACAGATTCTGCAACAAGACCACCTGCTCATTTGCTGTGTTGTTCCCGTGTGGTGTTCCAGATCGACTTGGTGCTCACGCTGGTAACTTGGCCTCTTAAAAACTGTTTACTGGTGTTCGAGGTTTTTGTAGCATTTTTTTTGTAGCATATTTTCCGCAAGACTCTGAGCTGACAGCGGTGCATGTGCTGTGTATTCTGATCCTCATTCGGCATCTCTTTTTAAAAAGGTATGGTTTCTCATTGAGAGCAGTACTTCATCAACACATACAGCAGGAAAAATGCCAGAGTCCAGTAATCCGTGAGATGAGAGGCTCTTACATTAAACACACTGACGTGGGACGATATAAAAGAATCAAGATGAAAGAACGTTTTGCAGTGAAATACTCAACTTTTGACTACTTCAGAGGGCTGTAGCTTGAAAATGTTGGAGGTAAAGACGTACGGAAAATGATGAACGACCTAGAGTTTGGGATTGGGAGTGAATTCACTCTTTGTACGTATCATGACGTCGCTTGGCGGATCACACGCTTTGCCAGATGTTGACCTGATCCCCCGAAAATTCTCTTCCACATCCCTCAAGCAACAATGATGGTGGTGATACGGGGCAGGCCTGTGATTCACAAAGTCTTTTCTCCCGTGGCTTCAGCCACATTTGCCAATATTTCGCAGTTTTGCGAATTTGGAATGGGGGAACTTGGCATCATTCAAATATTAATACTCAATAGTTAAAATACTTCTTCAAAAGATGATAAAGCAGAGGGTCTGATCTGGTGGACGTTACACTATTGCAGAAACAGGAAGTACATTCCATGAGTGATAGGCTTCACGCAGCAGCGTCCGCATGATCAGCACTCTCGATCTGAATGTGATGTGAGGTTTCATTGAAATGTTCAAGGTTTTCGAGTTTAGTGCCGACAGGGCCATCGAGGGTGGTCTGAAAATGGCGCTGTTTGATGAAGCCTCACCAGCACATGACTACTACATGCAGTAATAGGCTTGTTTAGACCAATATTATTTTACTATTTCACTGAACCTGAGTCATTTTGTGTTCACACAACATACCATCGCTACTGTACTGCACTTATAAAGCCACTACAATATAACATGAACAACTCTCTTGACCCATTACAATGTTGTTGAACTGAGCCCTGTTAGTCTTTGAAGGGAGAAATAAGAAATTATGCCACATTTAAAAACTGTGTGCATTATTGAAGATGACCAGGAGGTTTCCCTCACAGTGGTTATGTGCAGCCGCTACAATGATTTCCTTTGAATTATATTCAGGATGTGTATAATCCACGTGAAGCCTTGAGCTTGCCATATTTAAATCTTCCTATACCACGTGTTGGTTCCAAGCGGCTTTGAGTGGGACTATGATGAAGTGCTATGATGAACATTTTCACCATCCACAAACCAGCTTTTGCATTTGTTCTTTAGCCTCCCGTTTCTTTTCCTCCTTTCTTGATGGAGTAGAAGACCGAGCATCATTTGTTTTCTAGTCATGAAAACTGCTTCCGTTATCCATCACCTCACACACTAAATGTATTGTCCTTACTTTTACCTAAATGTGTTCTTGTTGATATGAGTCGACTTTACCTTCTTTTCATTTCCGATAAACCATCATTTGTCAGATCACTCCCGTTTTTTTTTTTTTTTTTTTTTTTTTAAGTACTCGAAGTATTGCTGTGCTACAAGGCGATGTGAAGTCTCAGGTAATATCAGACCTCTTGTGAAATATACTGGCAATAATCTGCCCCCTTCTCCCGGAAGTCAGATTAAAATAATTGCATTCTTTGGGCTGGAGAATCAAATGAAGCACCGGCTCATTGAAAACAGTCCACTCGACGGAGGAATAAAGGTCCTTCCAACAAATAAAAAAGGGGCCTTTGGATTTGGAATGACTGTTGCTTTGATTGTTTGGACCCTGTGCAGCAATTGAGATCATTTAATTTGTAATTTTCAGCTACTTCATCATCCAAAAAGTTCCATCTAACAACTTGACCACAATGGGATTTCGGCCATTTCTTTTCTGACAAAGGCTGTTTCTAAGCAACATAGAGGAAAAAGACTTGTTTTTGTGATATTTTAAAGGCAGGTCAGACAGGAGACTCCATTTTGTGTCTTATTAATATTCCATATTTGTTTTTACAAACTTTCCCAAGGCGTCTTCATTAATTTCCATGACTTTTGTAGGAATAAAATCTTAAATCTTCATGTGTTTATGATGACAAAATGTGGGTATACCGATGTTTTTTAATGGTTCTATCCCTGCTTCTGCTGGCAGTGTGTGTTAACTGAGCTCCTTTATGCTACTGTCTAGAACAGGGGTCTCTAACCGGTCCTCGTAGGGCTGCAGTGGGTGCAAGCTTTTCACCATTCAAGTGTATGAAGTAGTCAATTGCTTATGAGTCAGGTGCTGCTTGTTTCAGCCTGACTGGTTAAACTGTGTGTGTTTGTTTGGTTGGAACAAAAACCTGCACCCGTTGCAGCCCCTTTGTGGACCAGTTTGAGACCCCTGATCTAGATGTCTAGCAAACATGGAGTACACCAAACAGGGATCTGTTCCAAACCCATATGTTGCTTCTTCTTTTATAAGCCCATTTTCCCATTCTCCCAGTACAAACTGAATATGAGGAAAACATCTGAAGCTAACCGAAAATCTCTGGACATTGGCGCAGCTTCTTAAACTCTAAAGAGAAGACCGAACCGTTTTGCTTTCCAGGTGTGGGATTACATTCCAGAACTAAGACCTTGATGTTGCTGTGGTTACCATTCAAGCACAGCAGGCAACTTCTGGTCCAGGTCTGGTCATCTAAAGGGCACCACACACATTTTTTTTTTCTTTATCCCCTCACACAAAGGTTAAAAGAAAATGTTGTTGATGGCTATATGTGTGTGTGTTATGTACCGATAGTCCTTTCCATCCACACCACACACACAAAGATTTTGCTTTCCCACTGAAGCCTGTCTTTCAAGCCAGCAGTCTTGAATAAAAAGAAGTGGCAAATCACAACTACAACACGTCGCGGTAAATATTGAACATGCTTATTGAACATTTGCGATTGAACAAATTCACTTGTAACACACCGCAGACAGAAGCATTCTGTTGTGGGATAATCTGAAAACAGTTACAATAATGGGGCGTTTACCATCCTTGGTCGGGAAGAAGCAGTGTTAGTCGAAGATCAGGTTTACCAGGTGGAATGTGGATCAGATCTTGGTCAAAAGCGAGTGAATTATAAAATAATAAATATTGCCATCACTGCTTACATAAATCCTATTTTAATTTGTGTGGTAGGCAGTCTTACCTCTCAACAAGTCGGAGTGAACTTGTGTCCTGGTGTTTGCATGGTCTCTTCTCTGGACACACTTCTGGGTTTCCTCCAACATGCAGAGGTGAATTGTTGGCTCTTAATAGCCACAGGTGTGAGTTTGTGAATCTTTGTGTTATTTTCGGTCTCCATGTACTTTTATTTTGTTACTTCGCATCCACCGGTAAAGATCTTCCTCTCAAGAGTTTGTTCCCTAGCGTGTTTGCTAACTTTAAGGTTGTGCATGCGTGTCCTATCTGCCGCCTTCTTAGTTTCTTCTTCTTCTTCTTCATAGTTGGGAGCTCACTTTTGTTTCCTCTTGTTGGGTTTTCTCCTCATGTGTGTGTTTATTCCACCACAGAGCGCTCTTCGTTATTTGGGCCTGGTGAGTTTATCTGAGTGTGTTTTTGTTGTCCCCAATATTTAGGCCTAACTTTAATTCTGTAATTTAATTCTGTACTTTCTGTTACCGTTTTTTTTTCCCCCGTCCCTGAGTGTTTCCCTCACTCCGCGTTTTGGTGGCGACGTCCTTAGTTTCCTTGTCTCCTGCTTGTGCCCTGTTTTCTGTATTTTCTGTGCATTAAACCTTGTCAAATTGTCCTCGTTGTTCAAGTCCTGTGTAGCGATCTTAGCGTTTGGGTCTGTTCCCCTGAGCCACCATGACAGTTTGCCTGTCTAGTTTGGGACCTGTAACAGGCTGGTGACCTACTCGGGCGTTTGTGTGTCACCACCTCTTCAGTGTGTGCTGCTTTGAATTCCCATGGCAACATTTATTGTCACTTTCCATGTCCTCACATTTTCAATGAGATGAATAATATATATTATAGACATTATCTGAGAAATTTATCATCACACACCACTGAAGTAAGGACTATCAATTTATTTTCAGAATCTTTTCAGAGAGAAACCAAAAATGTATCCACAAATAAAGTAGGAAAGACTTGAATTTTAAAACTTATGAGATGTCACTTCTTTGTTCTCAATTCGTGTTCAGTTCGGGCTGAAACTTGTAGTAGGCCATATATTCATTCAAAATATCTTTGGAGAACTGAATGAGGATAATAGGATGCCAAATAAGAAAATGTACAACAGGTGTGATTACCTTAATCTGAACAGATTGTTCTGTAAAGATTAACATATTTTCCCTCGTCATTTAGCAAAAAACACTTTCAGTGAGACCTAAATCCATCCAGGAAAGGCCATGTTTTCTTCCAGTTCCAGGGGTTTATGAGTTCAATTATTTGTTTCATGTCGCTGAATACAGATGGATGATTAAGTCCCTGTGCTCACGTGTTTCGTGTCACGGAATTTTATTGTCTTCACAACAGGTTCACAGTTAATCTAACTTCACTCAAAAAAAAGTTTATGGGCCTGCATTTGAACAAGAATAATTCAGTCTCATGGAGGTACTTCCATCTCTTTTCTATGTGTTTGAAATTCCTCGTCTCACTATGTGGTAGAATGTATGTATTAGAGTGGATTCCACGCCCGTGGGGTCGGCGATGTCTGGTTTATCATCAAAACAAAATCTATTTTAGTGCTGAGAACAGACTGAAATATAAAATGAACTTTGGCCACATGACAAAGACGCCCATCCAAAAACAAGTGGGACTGGAATATAAACGCATTTGACTTTTGATGGGAGACCTGCAAAGCGAAGCCACATCAGTTTAAAATATTTGGTGAGCAACCTTCTTCACCAGCTCTGGGACCTCAGCTATTCCAACCCATCTAACTTTAATGAGGAAGGCGCTCGCTCTGCCACATCTGTAGCTCAGATGAATGTGAGGAGTAATCAAGGACACTGCTGGAGAATGAAAAGCTGAAACCTCAACCAACCTCAGTCAGCTTGATACTCTTTGGTGAGGCTTGAGGTGGACCATGAAGATACACATAACATGCTTTTGGTACCTAAACATTTAGACATTTTGTGAGTTTGCTGTCTGGGTTATCTGGTGGTGAGCGCAACACATAGTATATATTAGTAGTGGAGAATGTCATACACTGCTGGGTTTAAAGTAAAAAGCACCAACATTTTCCAAAAATCTGTTTATGTTTTGACCCTCATGTAGGAAAAGCCTATCCTCTGTTCTACTTTGAGTACTCAGTTAACCTGTGCATGTAACTGGATTGTGGGAGGAATCCAGAGTAAAGTCACTTGAGCACAAGTGGACACAAATATTCCACACACTAAGGATGCACTTTTGATCTGGCTTACCGCTGTCCGACAACAATTTACTCCAACATCATATGGTGGTCAGAGTCATCCTCCGAAACCGGCGAAACGTGACCCCAATCTGCTTGGTTAAACTAACCTGAATTAACTGATGAATAAACTCAACCTTTGCTCAAACACCCCAGCTACCTATTGAATGGGGAAGGAAAACCAGTTCACATCTAATCCGGCCTCTTGAAGGTCAGTTCAACAGCACTTCCTGAAATAGTCCAGATAACACTGTCCCCTTGAGTTCCGCTCAAGATTGAGGATTAGAGACTGCTGTTAGCACTATGTTACAAGCTTTCCACCCCAGTATCTCCAGGTGTTCCCCTGCCAGAATCACCATGTATTGCCCTTTGGATAAGACCAGAACATTTCTATAGGGAAGTCCCTCCAGGGTCCTTATCAGACACGTGGATCACGTTACCCTTAAAGGGTGCCCTCGTGTGAAATCCTTAACTGGAGCATTGTGCAGTACTTCAGTGACCGTGACAAAACTAAAGTGATTATTTAAAGAACATTAGGCATGGAGACCGACAATAAAGCGCACAGTTCACAAACCAATGGAGAGCTTAAAAGCTGAGTTGTAATTCCATATCTGGGCAAAAAACTATGGAGCTTTAGCTTTACTTTCCCATGTGAAGCAGCTCTTTTTCGGCTGTATTTGTTTTGCTTCCTGATGTCCCTTTGTTGTGGCCACCACTCGTAAAAGTACGCAGTTGTTTAATAAAAACGTGTACCTTTGTTGCGACCTGAATGTGTTGTTAAATAGTTGCCATTTTATTCACACATGAAGAACGGCCGACTGAAAGAATTCCCAATTTTTGGTGGTAGAATACCTCATCACGGACTGTGACGGGCACACTTCTATCTCAACAAAAATTGGGCTCTGCTCCAAACCAGTCATTCAAATCCCAAACTTCCGTCACTCTGCCATGTTTTTGAGGTTTAATTTACTGGTGTTCTTTGACTCTGATTGGGGACTCCGAACATGTATTTGCGGGCCTGAAATAACCCTATTCAGGGAAGGGGAAAAAATGATAGCAAAAAGTAATTGCACGGCGGTGCTGCAGTGGGAAGACAATTCACCGCTGCTCTCAGGACAAACTCCCGTCCAGCCATTTCTCAAATGGCAATTTCCTCACTATAGCATCAGCCTTTTTGATCCATGGGGAGAAGCAAACATCATTTACCGCTCGCTCAGCTACATTTGATTAATTGTTACGGTAGGGGGTACTGATGACAATCTGGGGTTGACAGCACAGGGACAAGTGGCTCTTATTTTTAGAAGGCGGCGGGTAAGAGTGATATTTAAGAGAACCCTGAATAATGAGGCAGAGACGGGATCCTTTATGTCCTCGTAACGAAGGCGTGTAATTATTCTTTCGAATCTGAGCAGCCACAGAGGTCACGTGGAACAAAGGTGGTGTCGCAAATTCAGAGGTATTTTTATCTCTCTCAAGGTGTGTAGGGCTGATATAAGAACTGATAACAGAAACTGAACCCGCCTCTCTTCACTGTACATTAAATAAGGTATTTGATATGTATCCTGGACTGAAGAAATAAAACACACTTGCTCATTGCACACGGTCCTCCTCTATCTTCTGGTACACTCAGGATCAGACTCATTTGAGCGAGACAAACGTCAAATACGGTGCTTCTTTTTGCAATGAAAAACTGAAGGTTGCTGCCCTATTAAGTTGTTACATGAAAGGAAGACTTGCAAAGTCTAACACAACTTAAATAGAAACTATCAAGGTGCTAAGAAATGTCAGGCATAAAAAATTGAAGCCAATAATGAAAACACTGCATGTTGAATGAGACCTGACAAGAACAAAAGACAGCGCTTGGGCAAACATGTAAGGTGTTTGTTGGAGCTGGTTTGGACTCTTGTTTTTCATGAATTCAGGGTTCAATTCCTGCTTTAATTCTTACATCAAATCCAATTTAAGAATAGCAGAAAATGGACTGAGGAAATGATCAATGCTATCACCAAAATCAGCCGCAGAATTAGAGAGAATTTTGTCAGAGTCACAAAGTATGGACTGCTGTACATCTGAGACACACACATAAAATAGTGAGAGAGGAGGAAGCTAAAAAGTTTCCAAGAACTACATGATTTGGTTACCGATTCTGTTACTGATATCGGAACAATCTGACCCACAAAATCATTCCTAGAACATTAAAAGAGTCCGACAGTGCGGCTTTTGGCACTGTGAATGGAATTTAACTTCTATCTTTTTTTTTTTTTTTTTTTTTTTTAAACACGGTTCCTGGTTTAGTAGTTTCATCAACTGTAGCTGAGGAAGTCTTCATTTTTCGTGATTTTTTTTTCCTCTCTTGGGTCTGTGCCAAGGAAGAGTATTAGGCTATGAGGTACATATACAGGGCCTTCGGTTCGGTTGGTCGGCAGAGTGAACCGAGTCCACGCATAACCAGCTACGCTAATATTTGTTTGCAAAAGCACCCACACACAACAGACCACTGGCAGCATGGCAGCTCCAGCATATCAACAACTCCAGCAAGTGGATCCCCAATGGTGAAGCAAGTGATCCAGCTGCTAAGTTTGAACCGAGCAGTCAGGCATCTACGATCTTTGAAGCCTGACCTACCATGTTACCCCTTCAGGAGCTGAATCGTGAAGTCAATTTCCAGATTTGAGCATGAACAAAACTTAGTGGATGTCCCTGTTTTAACTGCTTGCACATGGTAGGAATCTTTTGAGTTCCTTTTGAACCATCCTGCCCACAGTATGGTAGGTAAGAAAACAAATGTAAAATAGTGAGAGAGGGGGCATTTTTTTCCCTGCATCACTGGAGTCAGTGTCAAAAATCAATGAATAACCAATGTGTTTTCAATTCTGATTATGATTTAATAAAACAGTTTAGAGAGAAGGTTGCAGCGATATTCTGATTAATATCCTATTTATTTGTTAATATTTGGATATTTGGAAAGTTATTCAAAATAATGCTGTTATGGCTGTACTTTAGAGGAAATAACAGAAATTGTAAATGTTTAAAAAATTCATATAAAAATAAATGTCGCTTTCATGTCCCTTACTGCACCGAAAAATGTACTGGGCTTAAAAACTGAGTAGCTTTTAGAAGTTTTTGTTGACAGTTACAACCCTGATGGTTATTGACCAAGATTATTTTTCATTTGATTCTCATGTTATTCATTTCCACATGTCGATCTTCCTATTCTTTCGGACTTATTTACAAAATTGGCGCCTCCACTTTTGGCTTCCTCTTGCTCACTGAAGTGCCTGGCTTTGTTATCCAAAATCCAGCTTGATTTACACTGAAAGTAGCGCTAATGCTTGTGCGGTTTTTGTTTTTTCTTCTGCAAATTTAAAAGTTCAACCACCCACTTATGCTTTTGTTTCGCAAACACTCAATTGACTTCATGCTGTCATTGCATTTGTGCCTGATAGATTTTTTGTTTTTTTCTCCAGACTCTACAGTACATGGGATATTGGTGAGTTGCCAGCTTTCTCAATCTCATTCTAAGCTTTAAAGGAAATGGCTGAGTTCTAGGCTGCTTTGTATCAAGAGCTGCCAGATCTAAAAGGGTTCAAAATCTTGTTCTGGTCACTGAAAGATCGGAGACAAATAAATGTAGGGTATTATGCCGGCAGGGTCTCCACATATTTTTCATATACTTTTGATATAAAAAAAAAACTTTTAACAAGCTGTCTTACGGGTTGGTTGTGATCTTTGCCCATCCAAATTTGCTTTCTTAATAACCTCAAACTTAATGAAGTGTGATCTTGGAGGAGGAAGAGACCGCTGCCAACGAGATTCTTCAGGAAATTGCAGGTCCAGGACGGCGCCTGGAGCAGAAAGTTGGAGATACAATTTGATGGAGGTCAATTAAAAATGCTGGTCAACGCCAGAGAAGTGGAGTCATGTCGCTGGGTGTGTCACGGAAGCCTGTTAGAGCACACTAAAAAAGTGGGGCTGAGTCGAGACAGACCTATTTTCACAGCGGAAAAACTCATTAACCACCTGACACCCGACATTTGAATGTGACCAGCCAAATGTAGACATTTTCCTTTATTTCTGTACGTTCTTTAATCACGATGTACTTTGATTCCTAGCAGTGTGCCACATCCCTTGTGTATCAGTTGCCCCTTTTCCCACAGATTACTGGTGACCTCTTCCGACATCCATTAAAAACAACTCAAGCCCAATTGCTCTTCCTTTAGTCATTGGTTTGTCATCACAGGAGCGTTTGCGGGAGGTTGATGGGGTCGCACAGTTCATCACTACTGGGGTGACAACTTCTTTTATTGAGAGAAATTACCCAACTGGAATATTGCGTTTTGCTGCTGGTCACAATTACTGTCTTGATTTTACTCACTTGCGCGTATGGAGGTTCATTTTCTAACTTGGAGAACTGAGGCACAAAACTGCATGGATATTCAGTGACCTTCCATGTGGTCGTGTTGGAGTCAACACTGTGTGGGGACCAGAGCATACAATGACCAAAGTGAATACAACAACAACATTTCAGTTCTTCAATTATTAAAAAAAAAAAAAAAGACTACCGCTTCTTTTGCAATAAGAAATGTGTATATTTGACAGTCAGATGTGCTGTATGCGTCTGTATTCAGTTTGGTCTTGGTTTCAGTCCTGCCCCCTCATTGGTCTTGGTCTCTGTTTGCTCCGGTCCTGACACAGGCTTCAACACAACTGTCATGCTTAGTGGAAAGATGGACCCAAATGCAGTCGGTACTGGTCGACAGATGACACATGAGAACAACATTAAATTTAACAATTTCATCGATGGACACAAGTCAATAAATACACAGACAAGTAACTGTAAACTGGGACGTCGGGAACCAAAGCGCAGACCAGGAAGAACACACAGGGAACGGGGAAGAATCTGGAACACAAGAAAGGTGGATTAGAATCACAAGCCTTAAAACTAGGAGAAGAGAAAACACACCCAGAGTTAAGATCAATGAGGTCGCAACAAACTAAAAGCGCTCGGTGGCGTTGGCTATTCACACTCACGCACACAATGGGTAAACTAAGCGGATTTATCTTAACTGAAAAAGTGAGACACATAACTGCTCATACGCGGAATGAATGCTAGGTTGGGAAGCTAACAGAGGAAGAGCGGGGAAGGACGTGAAAACAAAGGGTTGCGACAGAATAGGAATTCAGCGCCGGAGGAATTTAAAAAGGTCGAGGGCTGAAGCGAGAACACTGAAGTCTTGGGAAGAGATACCTGAGTGGAGAGTGGAAATCTACCATCTGGCAAACGTAGCTGGCGTCGGGAGGAATATATCCTAGGGGGGAGTGATGAAACAATGAGAGCCAGCTGCGTCTGCCTGTGAAGTTGGAGAGAAGGAGTGGAAGCGGAAAAAATCCAGCAGGAAGGAAGTAACAGAACACAAGCATGAGGAAGGGATGCAGAGAAAGTACAAACAGTAGAAAAACAAAACTGGTTAAAGTGTGGACATGACAACAACACTAGCATGTGGACATTACAACGTGCATTGTGAGTTTTTATTTATATTATTATATTTATTATTATTATATTATATTATTTATCTGAGAATGTCCTCCATATTTAAGCAAAATTTATATACTGTAAGAAGACAGATGTATCTCTAGCCAAATTGAAATCCAATTGAATCATGGATAGAATCGAATGGGGTCCTTGTGAATTGAATTTGGAAATCTCAATAAACACCCAGTTTTGTTGACAAGGTTTGGTGGGAAGGAAACCAAATGCTTCTAAAAAACCAAGCAAGCCCCACCACTTGGAAAGGAACTAGACGCTAGTGATGTTCTGGTGAGGCTACGTGAAACAGCAGCCTCATTTTTCAGAGCTCAAAAGGTGCTCTCAGTTAAAAAAAAATAAAAAGCGCCATCCAGAGGAAACTGTTTCATGAAGCCTCTTCCCCTGCAGGAGGCTCAACTGCCTGTTTTTTGTCTTTTTGTATTTATTCATTTTCAACGCTGATACCTGGTTCATAAACACTCTCATAACTCTAATGATATATTATTGCTATATTATAATTACCATATTATTATATAAATTTTCTACAAACTACAAACCTAGATTAGGATGTTTTCTTCTTTTTTTTTTTCTTTCATTTTTGGGATTGGGGACAAGGCATTCAGCAGTGCGCTGCTGGCATCAGCTTTAACGTCTCAATTCCGTCTCTTTATAAATATCACACGGCTGCGATGTGTAATTACAGCTCAATTAGCATTATTTTTATAAACGATTCCCTGCATCTCTCTCTGTAGGGCCTGTCGTTGGATGATGTGTGTCTGAGGAGTTCGAGTCAGTCATCCAATCACACGTGCTCATTCTTGTGCTGCGTCCTGGTTGATGGACGACAACAGCGGACCCTAAATGAGCTCACGTGCCGGCCGTGCACTGCGCCACTCGGACCATCTGTGTGTGAGTTTTGTGTCTAAATGGCTGAATTAAAGGAGGAAAGCGCGGCCATTTGTCACCACTACTCCCTTGACTACATACAAGCAACACGGCCGGAATATGTCGTGAATATTAACACAGTGAAAACTATTAAAAGGACATTAGCTTAATATAAAACGTTTTGTTTGTAATTAACGAGGATACCACGAGTGAAAATGGAGGACATTTTTCAGTTGGCATTTAAATGTATTTCATAGTCGAGGAAACAATTTCAGTCTGGGCCTCACATTCAAATGAAAAGCAGAAGTGTGAGGTGCAAATTGAACAGCTCTGTGGGAGCCAGGATACTCACCTGAAAGGGGATGTATTTCCACACATTGGCACATGAGCGTCATCGCTATGCTAATCGCATTGAATATAAAAGGGGATGTGAATATAAAAGCCACGTATTTTCTCTCACCTATGTAGACTCGACATTCACCTTTAGGTGTGTAGTGACGTTTCAAAAAGTTGAACATACGGTTTGTGGCCTTTCCTATTAGTGTATTTTCAAATCTTGTTGACACTGTCTTTGTTAAAGTTTAGCCTTGTAACATTTTTTGATCCATCTGGAGAAATGGATTTTGATAAAGGCCTATGAACAGCAGCTTTACACAACATCATGTGTAATAGGTGGTGAGAAGGTGTCGAAGCAAGTTTATTGTGTCTAAAAATTCGACTGAGAATGTGATGTTTTTCTTTCTCAAAGACAAATTAACTTCAGAACCTTCTTACTGCTGTGATGTGTTTTGATCTTGACTCAGTCGCAGAAAAGGCAAGGTGTGAGGTGTAGTGTAACTGTGACATCATCTTGTGAATGGAGTGGCTAAAGACAAACAGTGGAAAACAATGAAAATACAAGGCATGAAGGTTCGCCTCCAGCTTGAGTTTACATGTCTTCCCCCGCACTCCAGTTGCCTCCCACAGTCTAGGAACATACAGAGGTGTCAGTGTGTGTGCCATGTTGCTTTGTTTACTGTGAGAAAGGCAGTGTTGGTCATCTTACTTTATAAGAAGGAAATTAGTTGCAAATTACTTCTCCTAAAAAGGTGACTGAGTTTACCTCACTGTACAAGTATTTAGTGACTCAGCAAAGTAACTGTGACGTTACTGTGAGATAAGCTATTACATCCATCAAATATGTTTATATTGACACAACAAATAGCATTTTATAACATTATTGATTTGAATAACATATCTTTATTTTACTACTGAGCTGTAAAAGTAAAGCTTAAATCTCTAGAATATTGACTTTAAACCTTGTAAACAACAAGTATAATTCTCTATTAACTTCGATAAAACCAGAGAAAGAAACAACGCACGGCGGTACATCATCCCAGGTCGCAGTATAAACAGGTACCCCAACCCCCAAACTCTGACATACAGGGCTCCTATTTCTGTCTGTCTCAAGACTTGGTTCCATGTTAATGTAGAGAACAATGAATCTCTCAGGAAGTCGATGGAAAGTAAAGTGGATCCAGCAAGTTTTCAAAGTTCAACACTGTTGGATCACACTTCATGCTGAAGCATCAACGCGGCAGAGCCTGTCACTCAAATGAAGCCGAAACATGAGAAATGGTTTTGACAGTTCAATTAGTGACAGCAACAGCTTTGCAACAATGTGAAAAGTAATTATTTATTAACAGCGTTTGAGACGGTGTTATACCAACACTGGTGTTAGGCGATGTGTTTAGCATGTCCCCCGCCTCTTGCCCAAAGTAGCTGCGATAGGCTTCAGCCTCCCGCGACCTCAATAAAGGAATCAACATTGAATGATCAATAATTTACTTTTATATTTATTACCCACCGAGATTCAGACTGTGAGACAAATATTGACCAAACGGATGTATTTTTTCCGCTTTTGGTCTTGTCTTTAAATATCTTTGTTTAGAAACATAACCCCTCCCGTTTCGCATTCATGTACATTTCTTCATCAACAGTCTGGCACCTCTTCACGCCCACTACAGACCACTATATCACAAACATCATCACCATGGAGACCTCCCTAACCTTGTCTGTCATTCTGTCCATCACAATAGCAACAAGAACGGGCTAAGAGCTGATCCCTGATGTACTCTTAATCTGACATTGAATCCTTCCATCTCTCCAACAACATGTTTCACCATTGACTTACTGTGCGCATACGTCTTGCACCATTCTCACTTTCGACCTCACAGAGGGCCGTACTTCCTCCTTCTGGGAACTCTCATTGGTGTTTTGCATCCACAAATTTTACTCATCTCTCATTCGGATGTGCGCTTTGTAGGGACAAGTTGATGAGGTATCATGAAACAGTGCGGCAGGATTGGTGAAACACAGTCAGAATTTTGACAGGCCAGTAGATGGCGCTCTTGTTTTAGCTCTGTTTAGAGATGTATGTGAGATGTCATTGATCTAGTTGTTAAACTGCAAACATTTTAAAGCACACAGTGCCACCTGGTGGCCTCTGAAAATCGGGACACTGTTTCATGAAACCTCATCTTCCCTTCAATACTGTGTCATGAAACCTCACAATGTTGCTTCTATTGATCCTCACGTCACTAGTTTTCCCCAGTTGTTCCTGCCTCTGAACTCCATCCTCCTCTATTTGGGGCAGTACTTTATATCAGTGGGAGTCAGCATGAGGCTCTTTCAACCGTAGTCAGTTATTAATAAATGTGTGACATCTCCAGTTAGCTGCTGCATTCACTTGCTGATCTTGAGGTCGGAATGTTCATTACTCTGTAAGAGAGTTTACTTTTTCCTTCATGCACCAAATAGATTAAAACCAACATGTTATTTATTCCAAAATGTAGTTGCCGCAAGCATGTTCCTCCATGCTTTTTTTTAACATCTGTGGTTCATTGTGTTAATAAATCAATATGGAATGACTACAAAAGACAAGAATATCCACATTTATCTATTCCACCTACACAGTGGGAGAGTGTGACCCCAGTGTGTCTTATCGACGTATCAGGAGGCTCCTGCAGCTGCTGATGAACTACTCACATGATGGTGTTGAAAATGAAGTGGGAAATGGAGATTCAGAACAATATATGGAGCAGATTTTGACCTTTAGTTTGAAAAAATGCATTTTTGAAATTGTAAAAAATGACCTGGGCATTTCTCTAGGGGTTCTTTGTTTATAATATAGATGCATTCTGACATAGCTATTATTTGCCATATTTAAGATGTAAAATATAGCTATTTTTTGGACGAAATATTTGTCTCTAAAGCAAAGCTTTTACCCTCTGTTTATTCAATCTGTGAGGTTATTTCCAGTTCATTGATGCTATTTATTATTCGGGAGCTAAGCCTCTCAAGGACAAGTTCAAATTCTTCTTTGTGGATCACCAGTGTGGTCATTGATTTGACCTTCTGTGGAGGATTTATTCTGCGTGTTTGCATCTGGATTCAGGGTCTTTTGTGTGCTGAGACGATTATATAGAATTACTTTGCTCCTCAGAGATGTTAACTAGCACAGAAGAGGACAAGCAAACTACAATTGAACTTCCAACGGATCATGGTTTTTTTGGGGGGGGAAGAAAAAAAGCTAAGCTAATTTTATTATTCTCTTTGAGGGTGGTTATCTCGACTCCTCCGCGGTGTTCGCCCAACATCTTCATGTAAAAGCCCGCCAGCAAACTCTTATGAGTTTCAATGAAATACTGTAAATGATATTTAATTCATACCCAATCGAGAAGTAAACGAAAGACAGCACCTTCCTACGGAGGATGGGGGGGAGTCAAACACTAAAAATGGAAAACAATAATTAATTTATCGCTATTTAAAATTCATGGGCTCGCGGTGACAAGCGCAGGCACAGCATGTCAAAAGAAAATGCAGCTGAATAATTAAAATGCAGGAATAAAAAAAAAAAAAACGGTTACACTTTGCAGTTCTTTCTGGTTCAAAAACACAGAATGTGACGGCAGAAAAAGTGGTTTTATTGTGGAGAAATAAGTGGATGGTTAGTTTGGGGATGGGAGGAGAGCCGAAGCGGCGGGACGACCAGGCGGGTCGGCGAGGGAGAGAGGGGCGAGAGAGAAACCTGTCTGGATCAACGCAGGGGAGAAACTAAAGAAAATGGCTTTGTGGAATAGCTCCCACCGGGGTTAATGGTGTTGGTAAATGACTTGTTTTGTGCTGCAGAAGATTCTCCTTTCCAGAAATGATGATGAACCGAGTAGCGGTTGAACGACACGCGGCGTCCAATTATGGCAAGTCTGATGTGGAAACAAGCGGCTCAATCGTGACGCGGGTGACGCGTCCGCCTCTTGTCCTTAGCAACTGCTCGGTGGAGGCAGGTCCTTCGTGATACGCCGGCTCTTCATGGGGCCAATGACAACAGGAAGTAAATCAGATGAATGGGAGTTGTGCATTTGTGATACAGTATTAATATTGTTGGAAATGCTTGTGCTACTAATAAAGAAGTTATTCAGTGAGTGAAGAGTGCTTCCTGGGAACCACCATCACTGAGGACCTCAAATGGGAGCCAACCATCAGGTCCCTCATCAGGAAGGCCCAGCAGAGAATGTTCTTTCTGAGGCAGCTACGAAAACTACGACTGCCGACGAAGTTGCTGGTGGAGTTCTACACGGCCATCATCCAGTCCATCCTCACCTCCTCTATCACCGTCTGGTACAACAGTGCCACCTCCAGGGACAAGAGCCGACTGCAGCGCATCGTACGTTCTGCTGAGAAGGTGATCGGTTGCAGCCTGCCACCTCTTCAGGACCTGTATGCCTCTAGGACCCAGAGACGTGCAGGTCGGATCAGAGCCGACCCTTCTCACCCTGGACATAGACTGTTTGTTCCTCTTCCCTCTGGCAGGAGGCTACGGTCCATCCAGACCAGAACCTCCCGTCACAGGAACAGCTTCTTCCCCTCGGCCGTCAGACTGTTAAATTCGTGAACAGCCTTGTTGTTATGTTATTCTATTTATTTTATTTTATTTGTTCTTTGTTGCACTTTATTCCAAGGCACTTTCCTAGTCAGTGGGCTCCCCACTGACCATGGCAATAAATTTGATTCTGATTCTGATTCTGATTCTGATTCTGAGTGTGGTTGAGTGTCAGTGAGAAAGAGAGAAGTTACAGATGGAGTTCAATGGTGGGAGTGAAGCAGGGAGTGGAGGCCTGAGCAGACATTGCAACTTGTTGGCGGAGGCTCAGAAGTATCATCTTCTCCAGGGCTGGATGGAGCTGGTCCCGACTAGAGTCCAAAGAAGGGGAGTGTGCTTTGTGATCATTGCCATGGTTACGAGGGAGCCAGTGACTGGCAGTAGAGTCAACGGCTGATGACCAGTCAGACGTGGAGAACTTTTTTGTATAAAGAAGGTGAAGACCTCAGATAGTTTTGTCGCTCTACCGGGCTACTGCTAAGGCTAAGTCAGGCGTAGCTGCTGACCCAGAATTCTGCTTATGTATTAGACTCCTCTGTCAGGGAATACGTTTCTTGGATATCACTTGTTGGTTTCTTGGTAGTCATTCTCATGAAAACACGGACGGATGGAGATACAACAATATACAACAATATGAGAAGTTGTCCCGGTGCTAATGTTGAGGATAACAGACATTTAATTCTGATGAATGGATTCGTCAGAGCTGTTTCTGCAACGCTAAAGCTTCTTGAAAGCGTTTCAGAATCTGAATCACATTTATTGCCATGGTCAGTGGGGATCCCACCAACTAGGAAAGTGCTTTGGAATAAAGTGCTGTCAAAAAATAAAATAGGCTGCTCACAAACTCAACAGGCCGAGGGGAAGAATCTGTTCCTGTGACAGGAGGTTCTGGTCTGTATGGACCGTAGCCTCCTGGTGGAGGGAAGAGGAACAAACAGTCCATGACCAGGGTGAGAAGGGTCGGCTCTGATCCGACCTGCATCTACATCTTTCAAGATAAGTTTTGCTGTTTGGTGGCCCGTTTTGCCATTGATGTGCTGTAGATGGGTTGGTGAGGCTTCGTGAAACAGTACTGTCATTTTTTCAGTCCAGCAGATGGCACCGTCTGCTTAAAAGTCTTTGACTTTGAAAGCAAGATCGCCACCTTCTCAGCCGCAAAAACGAAGACACTGTTTCTTTAAGCCTCGCTGGGCCATCACTGGTGTGCTCCTGTCTGGACCATATATCTGGATGGACTGGAACAGACTGTCAGGGTGGAAGGTTGGACACAAGATCCTTCTAAAACAGCCACCAATAGCTTTCCTTCACTGGGCCTCGAGACTGATGATCTGAGAGAGGCTCAGAGTTAATCTTCCGCTGCTGATCAGCAAGAGAGATCCTTTGAGGGAGGCGATGAGAAACAAGCGTTCTACTTTTGATGTTCACTTGCCATGAGAAAGCTTCTTACTGAAGAGGCAGATTGAACTGAGATGAACACAGTAAACACTGTGTGTGGCACTTAAGGATTACGTCATTCCTGCTGTAAAAAAAAATCTGTACTACACATCCATTCAGTTTGATTTTCATATAAGCTGTTGTGAATACATATTTTCATCACAGTTGGGGGTGTAGCATAGCTGCTACAGAAGCAGCAGGCTTCTCATAGACGTTTAGATTTTGAACGTGCTAAGAGCAGTAAGACAGCAGGATTTAAAGAGGCTGGAAATGACTTACAGTAGTTGTACTTAACATGAACCAACCCTGGAGACAAAGACCACTGCACCCACCGCTGTGTAAGATTACAGAAAATTTTTGTTTCCGGCTTTTGGTCCTGCATTGTAAAATTTTAGATTAAATTTATTGACGACTTAAATAAATATATTAAAGTGCTGAAAACACATGAACATGACTGTCAAACAAATGTGTGTCTGGGAATGTACATGGGATCAATGAGTAAGTAGTAGCAGAACTATGACTTGTCAAATAGACTGTGTGAAAACACTTTGTTTTCCTTAAATATACTGAAATATTATACAAATATTGTACATTTTTCAGTTACAATCAAGTTAAGTAGAGAGCGTGAGGCAGTAAAATGAACTTTGACAGTTGATCTCAAACCCGTACTTGACTGATTCTGCTCCTGCCCGACTGACAAGCACGGTACTTCACTCTTGAGCCCTTGCACTGCAATTCTATCCAGCGTGGCAACAAATGAGCTTAACATTGTTCAACACAAGGGCGCTCGGTTCCCTCAGCATCGTCTGGAACACCTATAAATACAACTGTTCCACCAGTCAACAGAGTGAACTTTAGTTGAAGAGCGAAATCCTCATTTGTGATTATATGAAGTATTGATTTCATGGACGCGTGCATTTCTCCTTTTTCAAATAAATGCACCAGGGCCAGAATCCCTCTTTCTATAGTGATGAATCCCTGGTTCGAACAGGCCGGAGCAAAATCAATCCTACCTTGTATGGGCGCCCGCGTTGGAGAGCAAATCTCTCGCTTTTTTATTACTTTCCAAGCTTGCACACGCTTTCTAAACTTGATTAATTTTGAATTACTCTCAAAAAAAAAAAAAAAGCTCTATAGACGATCGATACTGGGAATCTAAATTTGGAGTAAAGGCTCAGTGAACAGCGTCACAGTGGACAATGGGCTTGAATATTCATCTCTCTCCTTAAGCATTGTTTAGTGTTATGGCTCATGTTTTCATACTTTTGAGTGTAAAAGCTTGTTTTACACTCAAAAATCTAAAGGGAACCAGTGACTGTGGTTTATTATACTCAGAGAAGTGATAACAATGGCCATAAAGATCAAACAAATAGCATCCTGTTTTGGATGGATTGAGAAAAGATATCACTTGACTCAAGAGCTCAACACATACCAAACATTGCTGACTTGTTTGTGTGCCTGAGTTCGTACCTGACTGTCTAAGGGGTGAGAGCTGATGATGTCGAGGGGATACGTGATCTGCCGTTGGTCGCTTGGTGACGTGACCACTTACCGATGGAGATGGTGGAGGGTCAGAGATAGAGCAGAGGTTTGTCTACCACAGTGCCGAAACAGAGAATGAAGTTCAGTCTTAATTGAAAGTCAGTTAAAATACTGCCACCAGTCAAGTCGATCTAGAACCGCTATCTCACCTTTAATCCATTTATTTTCTGAATGGACTACAATCCTCCGTCGCTTTCATTCTGGCCTTGAAAAAAAAAGAGTGAAACGCACGTCTGTAACTCTGACAACACGTCTAAAATAAATGCATACCCTGCTTACTGACACAAATATCAATTGGAGGACATCACGTGTGTAGACTTGTCTCTTGTTGTGTGTTCGCAGTTCCATAAAGGTGTTGATCTTAGCACTCGCATTGTCACCACCCGCCTCCTCCCCTCCATCAGACCTCCACAACTTTTGGCTGGAGGGTGTTGCAGCACCAGATCGTGTTCATCCCAGGCTAAGTGTATGCTACTTGTGGATTCATTCATTCCTGTGTTTTTCCTGGTTTTTGCCCTGCAGCTGAGTATTTTGGTTGGTTCATTTTCTGATATTTCTTCTCTTGTTCTCAGGACCTGCATTTCTGTTTGGACTTCCCTGACATTTATCACATTGGAGACTCCCTTGGTTCGCGTTTTATGGACATTGGGGCGCGTCCCATTTGTGTTGGCTTTTCCTTGTTTGATTAAATTGTGCATATTTGGACCTTGCCTGAGCTCTGTCAGTTCCTACTTCCTGCTCCTGGGTCTCCACCCTCCTCTGAGCCCTGAACAAGAATATTTGTTCACAGATAACAGATATTTCTGACAGCTATATATAACTTGAAGTCCAGAGTCCTGTGTGGAGCCCTCTTACATTGCAGTGCATAAAATGAGCAAATGATGTGTAGCATTTTTCTCCGAAGGATTTCAGAAAGAGATGATTCTTTAAGTATGTGATCCACGTTTCACATCAGTCGATACAAACATTTAATGCTGATTGAATTTAGCTTACTATTATTGACAGAGGAAAAAGGTTCCAGAGAAAACATGTCAATACCTGCATGCTGACTTTTCCTTTCTTACAGTCACTAACAAACAGATTAGGTGAAAGTGAATGAAAGTCTTGAAAGTCAAAATTGCTTAAGAACAAAACTAGAAAACTTATTATACACAAAGATTGTCGATGCAAAAACAGTGCACGTCTAGGGTGGATGAGGCTTCATGAAACAGCGTCGTGATTTTCAGAGGCCACCAGATGGTACTGTCTGTAAAATGTTTGCACTTGAACAACTAATTCAACGAAACCTCTAAGTTCTAAGACACGATCGCCATCTAGTGGCGTCTGAAAATGATGGCACCGTTTCATCATCCCAGCAATACTGTTTCATCTACCCATCACAAGTTTCATGAGGACTCAAGTCTATTCATAAACAAGTCAACGTTTATTTCCGACTCTCACTGAGAGAAAAAGGTTTGGCATGTAAAGGTCAAGATGAAGTTTTGAAGCCAAAGCAGAGAGTGACATCTATTGGGCACTGAAAGTGAGGACACTGTTTCATAAAGCCTCACCGGCCCATCACTAGTGTTTGGACTCTGCTTTGAAGTTAAGGAGCTCAGTCATCCTGGACAAAGTTGGACGCCTCCTAAAGTGGAGGAGGTTTCTGGGATAAGCAAAGGTTGGGCCTCTTGACTCCCAGTGACCTCTGATATCCAGGGGAAGATGCATGAGAAGGCAAAGCAAAAGATCCGTTCAAGCTCGATGACTTGCATTCATCAAAGAACCTCAATAAAATTGAGGTTCGGAATAATGAAAAAAGTGGTTGAGATATTATTTTAGCTGAGGAAACTTGGCACAGCAGGCAAACACGTACTTCTAAAATCAACACTCAGTTGGACGAGCGTCCGTGGGCTAATATTAAAAGAAGAAACATTTCCTTCTTGGTTTCCAGCATCGAGCCCAAATCACTGCGCTCTGCAAACCTCCCCCAATATAATCTCCCATTGACAAAGTAGACTTCAAAAAGGAAAAAAATCCTGGATCAAGATGGTGATCCGGATCACTCTATATCACACAGTTCCAGAGAATTTTCATCCAAATCCATCCTTAACTTTTAAATTTCTACATAGACAGACTGAGTGTGTAGCTGACCAAAGGACCAGATGTTTACACATTGGAAGCCAGCAGAGATCTCACCATGAGGTGAGTTAGGATGCAAGTGACTACAATGCGACAGAAAGGCCTATAATATTGTTTTAAAATCACAATAAGCTGCTTGAAAGAGGTCTGCGCTCTTTGGGTGTGTGTTTTCTTTCTTCTTTTGTTTGTAATTTGTTTGCCTGCAGTTGGAAATACATTATTGTTATTATCCAGGAGTTACATTACCACTGAGCCGCCAGAACCCAGTTGTTTTTTTTTTTTTTTCCTGTTTATCCTCCACTCCAACTGTTTAAGCAGCAAAACAGTGAGGCCAACAGGCACATAGATTTACAGCCTGTGATACAATGAATAAATATGCATATATATTTTGTCTATTTCTCCCATATCTATCAAGCTTGTTTTTCCCTGAAGTGATGCACGGAATAGCTTTTGCTCTGCTTTGCAGATCACATGAATCATGGGGATGGACCCAGGCTTAAAAAGGTTTTTTTTAAGTCTTCCGTCATCATCTTATGTCACCCTCAAAATGCATATTATGAGAGTTAAATGCAAATCGAGGGGCTTTAAAAATGGTAATAATAAACATTTCCATTTAATTTGTTAGCAAATGTATTCATATTTGTTGACATAAGTCTCAAATCGTGATCAGCTGAGGAAGCTTCATGAAGCAGTGGCCTCATTTTCTGAGCCACTAGGTGGCGCTATCTGCTTGTTTGTGAGGTTTCCACTAACTCGCCAATTGCAACTGAGTAAAATGAAACATAGATGCAACAGAACAGGACTCGATTTAAAAGTTGGAATTCATGAAAAACTTTGTAAATAATAAGCGTGAGTAACCGCATTGATAAAGTTTCGGTTGAATCAGAATCACAAGCATAACTAGTGCGAGAAATGAGCAAACCCTGCTGCATAAAGCACAGTGTCATGTCCGCGTTTTCTCCATGCTTTTATTTTTGTGAATCCAGCTGTTCCTTCGTGTCCGTTTCCTGTTCTCTCTCTCCAGCTTTCCGAGGGTCACAGCTGGCATGCATTCATCATCAAACTTTCCACGGATATCAGCCCCTCAACGGCAGCTTGTGTTGCCAGATGGTTTCTTCACGCTCCTAATGGTTTTTGGTTCCCGGTCCGTGTTCTTCGTACCTGTCTGTGTATAACCTCGTCTTTTGTCTATTAAATTAATAATTTAACCTCATCTCCGTGCCTTCTGTCGTCCAGCACTCATATGCACTTTGCATTTTTTCTGAAAGTTTACATCCCTCAGTGCAATGTCAATTAGTTTTTATATTTCTTTAGGTTTTATCATGATATTGTACTGTGGAATTGGATTCACCGTGCCAACAATGCTAATGCTAAACCTCAAGACACTGTGTTCTCAATGATCAAACAATATATTTGAGTCTCAAATAGCTACTGAGCAACACCGTGTCCCACAATATATGCAAGCTTGACATAATCCTCGGCAAATGAATCAGTGGATTCCTCACTTCGGTGAGCACCATTGGCAAACACAGCTATGACAAAGGTCTAGTCATGTTGTGGATGTAGAACAAAACCTTTCTGCCCATGAAACAGCCAAAAACTGAACTATCTGTTGCCAGAAGTCCAGCAAAAGAAGTCTGTCAAACACCAACATACAGAGAATCAAGCAGTATGTAGACACCCCGCATAAAACACCACTGACTGCATCATGTGTTTTCAGGAGACTTGTATGTAAAAGTTAGCATCTGGAGTCCTTTAACTCATAGGATCAAAACCACCTTGCAACTGCTTGGACTTCAAATAATCCTGCTTGCTTCTCAACTTCCATCTTCATATTTGACTCCTTCAGCAGAATTTGAAACATTTTCATGGGAGCGCCCAGCAGCCTGATTGAACTTCTCCAAGTCGAGGACTGATATGCTGATAAATCTGAACTCTTGACTTTTAGCTTTCCTAATAAAGGCCACCCTTCGTCTGGCAGTGACTGCTGGCACCTGATATAAATCATGTGCTTCACAATCCAATAAGATTTCACTCTGCGAGCAGCAGAGCTGATGCTTTAAACAGGTTTTCTTTTGACTCTCCAGAGATGTCACATTTCAGCTTCATGAGCCTTCTGTTTGCTTCATAAAGTCTCTGCTGATGAACAGATACAGTCTGAAATACATATATATTCATATACTACGCTGCAGATTTTAGACTTTCTTTTTCCCTCCCTTTCACCCCGTGAAATATTGTCCAGTGTCTTAGTGCCGCTGCAAAGCAAATATTTCTCAACGTCCGTGTCTGCCAAAGCCATTTTTCATCTTGACAAATTGTCCTCTTATACATTATGTCCAGTCCCATTAGTTTTGTATTGGTCTGTTTAAAGCTGCTGGTGAAATCCAGTGATGAATGAATATATGGTGAACAATATGAACAAAGAACCTCATTCAGTTAAAGCTGCATTTGCACAACAAATGGCGATACAGTCCCTGGCTGCAGTCATACCTGCGACTAGACGAGGAAAGGGAAAAAATAAAAATAGAGGTTGACTCATATTGCGCAACAGTAGTCGAAGTTAGTTAGTTACAACAGCCATTTCTATGAATTGTTTTAGGAAATGAATAATATATATAAAGAAATTATTCATACAAAATGGGTCGCGTTTTGTTTTCCTGAAATGTCCTCATTGCTCTCCATCATCATGGCTGCAACATCACCCCGTATAAAGTGATGCTCTTGGATCCTGAAACACATTCTTGAGGGAAAAGACATATAATCTAATATAAAAAAGCACTATGGATTGGTGACGTCATAATGCTCAAATTTGACAAGAAAATTTACCTCCATTCTCGGATGCCTTCATCTCTAACCATTTTCAAGCTACTGCCTTTGAAAGAGTGATATCAAAGTGGAATATTTCGTTGAAAAATAATATGGTTCCTAAAGGGTTTATTTATCTAAAAAAATAATCTTCCCCCAAATACATCAAAACAAAATTACATCCCAGAGATTAATACACATTGTAAGAGTTCAAGAAGGCTCCAGCATCATCTTGAGCAACACTGGAGCACACAAAGGGGTGTTTCCGTTGTGCACGATTGAACAACCGAAAATGGCTTTGCAAGGCATTATGGGTACAATGTCATTTTTTCCTTCCAAAGTGATGATTCAGTCATCGATTATGTGAGTAAATAGGCATAATCTAACCATCCCTGGGCATCAGTTGAAACCCAGATGTTGTGGGGCGACCTGGATGGGGGGCGCGCTCCAGTCTGTGGAAACAGGAACAGCGAGGCCTATTTGTGCCGCTGAGTAATGACATTTCAACTCTCTGTATGTAATGCATATGGCAGGATTGACAACAAAAACTACCTTACCTTAATTTACAGTGAGATGAGATTGTAAATTTCGGACTGGACCCCACAAATATGGCATTAAAAAGAGCATAGATTTTAGTAGGAAGCCAAGCCCAAGACTTTGAGCCATGGTTAATGAGGAGCCACTTTTAAACAGCTTAGTGAGCGTGTCGACAGTACGTGCTCTGATGTGAGCTTACATTCTTTGTCATGGTTGAATCTGTGCTCACCTCGGCGATCGTCTCCTTGTTTCGCTGCCTGGCAACACCACCTGGAGATTGACAAAATGGTTACAAGTGAGAAGTGAGAGAAAAATTATTCACATTACTCAGTGTTAAGCTTTGTGGTCCAAGACATTACGTACTATCCTGACTGACCTCTGCATCATGACTTTGGGCTCCTTCCCTCAGGCAGGAAATTTAGCGAGCCAAAGGCAAAATCAAACAGAATTCTCTTTTGTAACTCAAACAAACACACAAGTTAATTTGAATCTTAAAAAATATATTTAAAAAGTGGTGTAATTATTGTCTTTAGAGATGGTTTTAAATCCTTGTGATTGTGTTTTTTACCTGCCTGCAAAGCATCCATCGGTGGGGACAAGATAATCTGGGTGTTTCTGAAGGGGAGGGCACAGTGACTGATGGAGTGAGGTGCAGGTGTTATGAGGACATGAACAGGCAAGGGGAGTGGACAGATGTTGACCTGACCTGTCCAGGGGTACAAGTGAGGGTCACCCTAAACAGGTTGCCAGTCTAGTGCAAGGTATATGTAGTCGGTTCTTGTACCGTAGGAGGAAACCTGAGAGCCTCAGGAAACCCACACAAACATGGGTAAATGATGAAACCTCCTCACAGAAAGTACTGACCACTATAACACTGTACTTACTGCCTATTGAAAGCATTGAAGAAAACCTTCCCTGCATCCCAATATAAAGCACAAACACAAAATGCAGCCTGAATTAAATTCAGTCCATGGATGTAAATAAAGATGTAATGTGGGTGACAAGTTAAGTTGAGTCCAGTCTTACTCCTTATCTCAGTCCAGTGAGTCATTGTCTGTGTCAGTATGGGAGTGTACTTGCGGATGTGGGCCCAGTTTGTTGATCTGTCTGACAGCTGAGGAGGGAAAAAAGTTATTTAGCTTCCTGTAAATCTTGCAGGGCTGTGCGCCTGTGTCTTTTCCCATTAGGAGAGGGCAAAGGGAGGCGAGTTTGGAGGTACAGTTTCTTCAGAGAGGCAGAGGACACCTACCCGCCTCGTTTTCTGTCTTAACTGGGCCAGACCTTTGGCTTTCGTATGTATTGTCCCAGGTGGTGGAGGTGAAAGTCTCCCCAGTGCCTCTACTGAAGAGGTTTCAGAGAGAATGGACACCCTACCTTTTAGGATGATAGCAGGAGTGGGCGAGGTCCTCATCAACCCCAATGTTGTGTTGGCGTCCAGAGGCGCACATTTTGACCTCCCGAAGTTTTCCACCATGCTGTCAATTCTTGCTCCTCAGCCCTGTATGCAGCCTGTTGTATTTCCTCAGTGAGGCCCACTGCAGTTTTGTAGTCATGGGTCATCAGGCTGAAGAGCAGTGGGCTCAAGACACAGCCCCGGGGCGAGCAGGCACTTGCTGCCCTACTTTAGCTACCTGCTGATGCTGGCTCAGGAAGTTGAGTGTCCAGTTGCAGACACTGTGAGCAACAGCAGCTGACCAGGTTCCACGTTTTAAGCAGATGGATGATGATGGCGCTCTTGCAGCAGGTGTTGAAGATGAGCATTAAACAATGTAGGGTAAGCTATCCTGGGGAAATGGTTCAAGCAACTAGAATTTTGTTTTAAAAGTCAGATGAAAGGCATGGCCTTTTCACGCCATAATGACTGTGCGTAAGAAAGTCAGTTTGTTCTGAAGGGGTTGGAAGCACTGGTTAGACAGTGTTTTTAACTGTATTCTCTGCGCAACAGGTGACTTGAATGTTTTGCTTTTGTGTAAATTGAGTGTTTGCAGTGGCAGTGTGAAGGAGATTTTAAGTAATATAAAGAAACTCCCACCTTTCTCGGAGCACGCCTAGAAAGGTTGTCCATCTCTGCATGCATTGATGCTGACAAGTATTTCTGGGGTGTTTTTCCAGTAGTAGCTGATGGCCTGGTGCAGGAGGGATGTCTGTACGTGTAAATCGTCCTTAGCCTTATAGTGCGCATAAAAGACTTGTCTGAGAGTGAGACATCAGAGTGGCAGAGTCGGATCCCTTCCATACCTGACACCTCTTTGCATCCTGCTTGAGGTTGCTCCTTGACAGAGCACCATGATCTCTTGATCTGAATGCAGCCTCACAAACCCGAAGAAAAAAAAAAAGTGCTCTTCTTCTGTCAGTCAAGTCTCAGGCTTTCTCTACAGTCACATCTTCAATACGCCTGTCATTGGACGTGAGGCTGCATTGACACCCGCGCGGCCGCTTTTCAACAGGGAAAGTGTTTAAGCAGATGTGACAAACTCAATGTCCGGAGGCCTCTTCATCATTGGAGCCCACGACTGGAGTCGCCAAAATGTTTCCAATCCACCAGGGAACACACGCACGCAGACACACACCTCCACACAGCCAGCACAATTAGAAAATAATCAGTTCCTTGCTCTTTCTGTCAAAGTGGCTAATTCGCCTGATGGATTGTTGGACCCGGGGAAGGAGAGTCCCGCGTTCTGAAATCAGCTGCGATGCAGATTATGTATTCTCATCTGCCATTTGCATTTCATTATTAGAACGCATGTCCGTGATTAATGCAAGCTGATTCACCAGAGCCCTTATCGTTGCTTTTTTTTTTTTTCAAGCCGTCGATTGAAGTCTCACCGTAAGCTGTTTGTCTGAGCAGCTTATTTCACAATGAAGCAGCAGAGGACGAGAAACTCCAGAATGGCAGACAGAAATGAGAAAACAAAACCAACCTGAAATGCAGAGCGAAAAAAAAGACTGCAGAGTACAGAAGTTACTGCAAAGTTTTGATCCGGCTTTTTTTTTTTTATTCAATGCTACATCTTAGTTTTTATTAGCTGTGTATGAAGTTTTAAATGAAAAATGGAACTTCTTTTAAATTTAATGTTAAATTCACTTCCTATTGGTGGAAATAAATCCACCTGTGCTTCAAAAATAAAATTAGAAATACTACATTTATAGAGAATGGAAGTGAGGTTTCTTTCTGAACAGGGAAATGAAAATCCACAGCTGAGGCAATGGTCCGCTGAAGAGAAAAGGAAACGGCGAGTGACATTATTGAGTTCATATAAAGGCAGAAATGTCTATTTAATTAAATCATAAGAGGAATACACGTTGCCGAGGGCCATCAGAGCTGAGGCCAGAAGAACAACAAGCCGCTATCGCCATAAAGAGACATGGCTATCATTCACTAGAACTGGCTCATAATACTCAGTGGTACGGTAAACTCACTCTGTCTTTACATATACATATATACACCTGGTCCCTACCTGGATCCTGGATCTGGGGTTGCAGCAGTTACTCAGGTCTAGCTTCAGCAACATTATGTGCTCAAAGAATGAGGTCAGCTGGGAGCATGAGACATCATTTCCACACATGGAGTGGCCACCACAGAGTCCAGACCTTCACCCCATTGAGAATCTTTGGGATGTGCTGGAGAAGGCTTTACGCAGTGGTCAGACTCTACCATCATCAATGCAAGGTCTTGGTGAGGAATTAATGCAACACTGGATGGAAATAAATCTTGTGACATTGCAGAAGCTTCTCGAAACAATGCCACAGCAAATGCTAAAGGCGGTCCAACGAAATATTACACTGTATGACCCTTTTTTTTTGGTGGCGACTTTTTTTTTTGGCCAGGGAGTGTATTACACAACATGTTAAGGGCACAGTAGCTTAAAAAGAGCATGCAAAGAGTGTCTTCACAGGAACCCTGTTGATGTCTTCGGCTGAGTGGAAGCAGAAGAAAGCAGAAAAAACGTGTGTATCTAAGTCTATGAAAAAAAAAAAACCTTTTTAAAAACTGCTTCCAAGGTTGAGGTATATATATATGCTGCATTAGGAGTCGAGGCAAACAAGCCGGCACCCACCTGGTTGAGCTGAGGGAAACCCTAACCATAATTAAAAAAAAAAAGAAGAAAAACAAGTTGATTCTAAAGTGGACAGGAGAGCATGGCTAACATTGAGGATATGTGTTGCTGTTGTGGTAGGACTATTCTGGATCAGCTGGAGCAAATGTTTGATTCCAAGTTTTGATTCCAGAGTGGGGAAAGTGACAGTTATCCATTTGGGAGACTATGTCTGAATGAATCAGTTTCATCTTAGATATTGTTTTTGACTGAGAGAAGCAGGACTGGACTGTTCAGAGTTCAGGCTACACACGGAACCCCTTTAACCCAGGGTCCACATACATTAAATAGTATTATTCTGCTTAAACGCTTCTTAACTACCACTTTAAATTGATCAAATTTATGCCCCACAAAGATCACTAACTTGCGTTTCAACAGGCCTGAAATAAAAGGGGGACTATTAATGTAGTTCGAAACTAACTACATAGCTGTTCACGCCCAAATAATTCTGTTCGCCTTTGCTATCAGAATGAGACACAGGCGTCTGTGCCCAACCGGCTCTGTGAAAAATGAAATCATATTTGAGAAACCTGTTGATATCTTACCAAACTGGAACATCTCAGTCTTATTTGCCGGGAAGCTGCCCACTGTTGCCCCGTCTGCTTCGAGTGGGTTGTTTACCAAGTGGGATTGGTTGTTTACTGGCTGTGATAGGTTAAAGATGCTGTCTGACATCTCGACTCTAGATTGAAAAAGCTTTATAAGAGATTGGGCTCATTTTCCACTCGCTCTGACACACATAACTCAGGGCATAAACAATAGACTGAGACGGGGACTTGAATCCCCACCAGCGGCAGAAACCTTTGAGTGCTTTTGCCGCTACGTGATGAATAGAAATCCAATCCCTTTCTATGAAACCCACTATGTAATTTGAACATGCACTGGGTTGCTTTTTGCTCTCTCGCAGCATAAATTGTACACTCGTAAAAAAAAATCAATCGGTACTGCATTGAATCGGGATGATGTAGCAAAATAAATATAAAAAAAGCAATGTTCTTGACCATTTGCTTCCACTATAGCTGTTTTTCAATCAGCCTCATGCTTGGCGCGGCAGGATCCGCACTTACGTGGGGTGTTTCAGAACCTGTAATCGTCCATTATGAAGCATTCCTCGAACACCACAAGGGTCGGTTTTGTCAGTTCAGAAATATGCACGTCTCAATGGTGGGATGAAGTGGTGAGGCGTAAGAGCTCTTGGCAGGGTTGACATGTGAAGTAACATTCGGCAAAAATAATCATTCCTTGCACGCAAGCTGTTTCTGTGTTGTGAAGAAAGAGGACATTTGGAGCAGCTCAAATCTGGTTCCTCAAGGGGCCCATCCTTCTTATGGCGTTGGTGATATTTCTCACACTCAGAATGCGATGAACAATTCACACTTCACAAATAACACACTGCTAAAACTAGTTCTGAATTAAACTTTTCTACAATAAAGTAAAACAACCTAACAGCAACAGGCTTCATGCAGGGACTCGAACATTGTCGGGACTTATCAGTTTCATCCATTGTGGTGTGGGTATATCAAACATAATCTCTATCCAACTGAAGCCGTCGCACTCAGGATCCCAATAGAAAAATAAAAGCTGGTCAGTCAAAACTTGTACCAATATTCTAAAGTGAAATATTAAACAATAAACATTCTTTAACATCACATTTGTACTTACTTTTTATGACATGAAGTGTGCTTTGTCTCGGATAATGAAAAATGAAGTCTCACTGAAAATAAAAGAGAAATAAAAGATGACAATCTTTCAGATATCTAGCGGAGGGCGCTGCAGCTCAGTAAACTTACGATTCTCACATAGATGCTGGACTCTTCAAAATGGACGACATGTTTTTTTCTCTCCAATTTCCTCCTCTGGGTCCAGAGAAAATCCCAGCGCAGAACCACAGCCTCTTCTCTCTGCTGTCTGCTGTTGTGATGCCACGGCTCTAAAATAAGATGGCTGATGCAACCAGTCATAGAGGTCATTGAAGTATCTGAAGTCTACAACAGGTATGGAACGAAGTCAGATGTACAAAAAGGGAGGACATCGGGAGCCTCCTCAGATTTTTACTGCCATTGTCAATGAGGTTTCAAAGACACTGAGCACAACAGCGCTGAATATCAATCACGTCAAAGATAATATCTGAATACAAATGCAGTTTTTCCTGCAGGCTGGATGTAGCGACATGTTCCTTGCTGTTCTGACAGACTTCAGTAGGTGCAACATAAATGTCTGAAGGGCCTCACCCAGTGCTGAAACCATAAGTGAGTCTATTGATGTCCAAAACACAAGGTTGGATGAACATACCAACAAAATCTGTGTTGTGGAAGGGAAGTAAAATTTACGCCTTGTGAAACTATTCGCGGTCACTGGTCAATTAAACGCAATGGAAACTTTGTGTCGTGACTTGGATACGGAAACTGTCAGTGGGACATCTTTGGTGCAAGGAACAGGTTGGAACAGGAGTCAAAAATCTGGTCCAAACAAGGTCTCATAGGAGGTCTGAAGCCTTCCTCGCTTTAACCTTCTCTAATTTCTGCTATTATAGGCATTCAGGTGGAGATTTTGTTTTTGAAGAAACGCTGAAATGGATGGGAAATTTCACATTCCTGTAACACGCGTGTGGAGCGGTGCGCATGTCAGAATCCACTGCACATGAAATCAAGCATAAAATTAAGCTTTGCAAGAACTTCTTCTACAAAGCCAGTGAAGAAAAGCAATCTTGTTCCGGTAGCTTGGTAAGGTAGCCGTGTCACCAGGGTTATTTAGGCAAAGAACGTGCCTTGTGCTTGAAAAGGTGTTGCCTCTTCAAGCCAAGTGTCTCTTCTTTTACGCACTATTCTTGATTCTTCACGGAAAAAGGCTCTGAAGACAAGAAATCGACACACACACACGATACAACGCTAAGCTTGCTTCAATTGGTTCTTCAGGGATGGACTCCTCCTCTCCAGGGCGTGACCTCAGTGATGAGTTCTTGTTCCTCTTCCTCTCAGACGTGGGACTTCCGTCCTCCACGGCAGCGGGTGGGACTCCTCTACCCCGGGGGGTGAGTCTTACTCCTCTTCCTCAGGGTGACAATTTGATAAAGAAGTCTTCTTCTTTGTTTTACCATTGTGGAACCCCAGGGTTTTGTTTCCTGTAAAAGCTGCGCAAACAATAAATGAAATCTGCCATAACCGTACTCAGTACAGTGTATGCTGGAGTATTGTTACAACTCACTACGGTTCTCCACCTATTAATGGTGACCCAATTGAAACACCTTCCAAGTTGGAATGCAGCAAAAGCTTCCCGGCTGAAATATAATAATTATCAGCAGCATTTATCTCTCGCTCCTATCTGAACCCATCCAAAGCAGCTCAGAAACTGTTTCATTGGCATCACAAGTTTTGGGACGAGGCCTTTGACAATAGAGTGTGAGCTGAATAAGCACATTTATTTTGTATTCTTCGCTGTATCTGTAGCGCCATGGATAAACCGCTTGCAGAATCTGTCTTTGGTGGAGCCCACGCTGGCACCGTTCCCCCCCCTCATCATCCAACTCCTGCTTCATACTGTAGTCAGCCAAGGTTCAGACACACACAAAAATGAGAAGAATTGCGGAGCACGAGAGTCTACATCTGACCAGTTCCACCAGCCTTAGCCCACTCTAACTGGCTACGGATGCGTTGGTTAAGTGAGTGTCTAACAATCGCTCCATTTCCTGGTCGCATGCTGAAATATTATTGGAAAATGATGGATCATATCTGTCTTTCCTTGAGTCTACTGAAGACCCGAACAGTTCATAATGTCTCCTTTAATCTCACTTGTGTTTGTTTTCTGCCTCTGAAGTCGAGTTTGAAATTCCTTCTGCAACCTCTTTGAGTCCATGTATTGTGTAGTTACCGTGTCATTAAGGTCATATCATGGAAACAAAAGCTAAATAACAATTATTGTCATCCGTTTGTTTGATGTAATACGTCGCTCTTCATAGTGATATTGTTATCAACAATTGCTAACACTTGATATTTGAGCCAGAATTATAGAAGACTATGACTCATCATACATATGTCCACGCACGCAGCCCCCGTTGCTTGGGGATATTTAGGATCTTGGCTAGCCAAATGACAACTCATGTTCCTTTTCTGTTTTCACTGGAACGGTGATACTTATATTGTTTCCATGGAAACCACTGTTCCTGGCAAATACATTTACGTGCTTGGACTTTAGATCGGTGTCTTTGAGGACCTGGGCATCAGTTGTTTTTGTTCTTCAACCTTATTTGGTTGATATTAGCTTCATCTTGAAAGATGCAGACACCACACAAGCGCTACACACGCTGTGCTGCTTGGGTATATCTGTAATGTAACACATACTGTATGGAGCACAATCTCCGTGAGCCACTCTATTTGTGAGTGGATTGCTTGCCGTGTTGCCATGCTCCTACATTACAGGTGTTAAAGTTTCCAAGGGTTAAGAACTATTATATTGTTTCTTACTTATTTCAACTATTTTACTTTGAGTTTAAACTAGTGATGGATAAATAAGGTCTCATGAAACAGTGTATCATTGCGCTAGATGGCGCTCTTTGTTTCGAAAGGATGTGAGGTTTCATTGAATTAGTTGATCAAGTCCACACATTTTACTGCAGACAGTGCCATCTGGTGGCCTCGGAAAATCCAGGCACAGTTTCATGAAACCTCAACAACCTTTCAACACTGTGTCATGAAACCTCATCAACCTTTCAATACTGTGTCATGAAAGCTCATCTACCCATCACTAGTTTAAACCAGTGATTCTTAACCATAAGGCCCGGGCCCATGGTTGGGCCATAAGTGGCTCGTAGATGGCCGCAATTTTTTTTTTTTATTGTTTTTCACCTTTGGGCCGTGAGACGTTCATCTTTAATACATGAGCCACGTATGGTGGCAGTACTGTGTCAATAAATTGACTTGACAGCTGCAAATCTGTGATAGTTAACAACTAAAAATGATAAATAATTTTTAGTTTTGTTCATAAAAGCACCTATTAAAACACTTTTGAAGATTCATTTAAACATTTTATGGCGATGATTTTATTGCATTTACACTTTACTTATATCTTCTTCTGAGTTTAAATAAAATATATATTTTTATTTTATTTTATGATATTTAGATATTGTTTTATTATATTTATTTTATTCATAATTTTATACTTTTTTCCAATTTTCTCAACAGTTTGCATCAAGTGTATTTTTTCCTTTTTTTCTTTAGTAAATTTGATGAACATGACTTGCACCTGCTTCTGCTGCTGGTTGGACTTTTCAAGGACAAATGACTATCTTTTCACATATCACAAGGTTTTGGTTTGTTTATGTGTAAGTAGATGAAATATGGTTATTGATCACCAATGAAATCAAGAGTCATGAATCAGTTCTATTTAATGGGCCCCGGGTCCATTTGTTTTGGAAAAGGTGGGCCCCGAGATCGAAAAGGTTAAGAACCCCTGCTTTAAACCACCTTGTTTTTACTTTCAAAGCTTTCACTTTAATGAACCATTCTTTTGTTTTTTGATCCACTTCTGATTTTCCATTTCTTCTGACTCTCCTGAATGGTTCTGTTAAACACATTTTTTAACGCAACATGAATTTCTTATGAGCTTTACTGCCATCTTGGAATTGCTACAAAAACGTTCGGGTATATTTTGCAATTACGCGAAATACTTTCAATAGTTTGTTTTTTTTTAAACAACAAAATGGGCTTTTTTATTTCAGAGAGATTTTTCAAGTTCAACAGAGTCAGCTGAAGTCTGCTCTAATGTGGTGCAATCCATGTTTATTGTTGCAGTGTTGGAAGAGGTTTTATTTTCAGTTTTATACAGCCTGTCCAGGACTCCCTCCCCTCCAAAAAAAAAAAACACTCCATCACACCCTTTCTAGTCCTGAACAGTTAATGCCTTTTGGTGACCCTAGACTCAGTCTACAAAAAAGACTGTTAAGTTGAATTGCGACAGAACATCACTCTGTGTACAGCAAATAACTGCTGAGCAGAGTTTGGCTCCAGCGTGAGTCAGCTCAGGGGTTCGCTCACATATTGAATTTGGCGCACCCTTCAATGCCAGATGTCCTTTCCGATGGCCGCAGACCAGTTTCACCTGGGCTTGGACAGCAAGTCAAACCCAGCTCAGCCTGTTGGAATAGCAGCCTCTCTTATCACTGAGCTTAGACAGTCGTATTAACATGCTCTATGATATCTTCAGTGCGACTATTGTATCTCATTTTCCATCCACATACTTCAAACAAACGGTGGTCCCCCGGGCCGAGACTCACCTTGGCCAGTGTATTTTGATTATGCCTGTAAACCACCAGAGAGCCTGGGCAGGGTCATGACGCCCTCCATCAAATGAAGATTTGTCGCTATTGGACGGAGATATCCAGGGATATAAATCACCGGTCCTCTGCAGACATTTGTGGCAAGCCATTTCCTGCAAACATTGTTTTTCCCCTCTATTTTGTGCGCTTGTTTTGTCATCATCCCAAGCCTGTGAGCCAATGCCTGTGCCACTGTGGGTTCTATTTATTTATAAGCCACCTTTTAGTATGAGGGCTGTGTGCTCACCATGTGCTGGTCCCATTCCGCTGCACTTTCCCTCTCCATCTTGGCTGCTCTCCACTGCAGCAACAATGTCAGCGGGCAACAACGGCAATTAAGACGCTTAGCACCTGATTTTACTTTTATCACACCATCGAAAAAGCATTAGTGTGAGCTATTAGGGTGAAGCTTAAGAATTAGCACGGAGGACGGCACAGTGGGCTTTGTTTTAAGTCTGAAATGAAGCAGAAAATGTTTTATTAATGGAATATATTCGCAGGGCGTGTGGGGGAGCTGTCATGACTGATAAGGAGAGGGTTCTAGTTTGGAATGTTATATTACACTCGCGCCAGTGTTGGGGCTTTTTCTGTTGCAAGCAGCTCCTACGACAGTGTGTGGAAGTTAATGACAAAACTTGAGTAAAGTTGTGTTATTTTTAACTTGAAAGATGACTTAAAAAACTTCATGTTAAAATATACTAACAGTCTTCATATTGACACTCAAATTTTAATTTCAAAACAAAGATTAGAAAAGTGATGTGGATAAAAATTTGGAATGGAAATGGTGTTTTTTTGCATGGCCAACACTGTCCTCACGCATGTCCTGTACTACAGTATCTTCACAAAGTACTTCTAGGGTGTTCTTTATTTCCACATACAGCAGGAAAAACTCATTTGGCCTAATAATGGGAATAATAGCAAAACTTATTATTTGAAAAAAAACAAAACTATATATATATATATATATATATATATATATATATATATATATATATATATATATATATATATATATATATATAAACAAGCAAGAATATATATATATATATATATATATATATATATATATATATTCTTGCTTGTTTTCAGTTAGTTATTTGTTATTTATTTTATTTTTATTGATTTATACGTTATGTTTTTCTCTGGCTTTTTTGGGGGGGCGTTCGAGTTCTGGATTTTGGTTCAAAATCAGAAGCAAAAAAATCTAGAAAATTTTGTTCAAATTACGATTTGTTCGAATTCCAAGACGTTTGAAAACCGAGGCACCACTGTATTTAAAATCACCCTTCATTGCTTTATTGCTTTATTGTGAATATATATATATATATATATATATATATATATATATATATATATATATATATATATATATATATATATATATATATACATATATATATATACATATTGTTTTTTTTTGTTTTTATTGTGTTTTTTTGGCAGCTGCTGTTGACATTTCTGTTGTTATTTGTTGTCATCACTGAAATGAGTGTAACTACTTTCTAGTTGTAGTAATGCACTAGCAATGTCACGACAAAATGGTGCAGGTAGTGACCCTAAATGCGGATGTTTACTCCGAGCAAAAAAGGAGAAGAAAAAAAAATATATCAAGGTTTTGAAAGGTGTTTTGACCTCTTTGACCTCTGAGGACGCAGGCTCTAAGGAGGTCAAAGCAGCAGTGCACATAAATTAAACTCCAATATGTCACTGTCTCACACCATTTATACACCTGGACACCACAGTCCAATATTAAGTCTCACTCAAATATAATTCATGTTAATGCATTAGTAATTTGGTTTCAAACTATAACCGTGTTCTCAGGAGGTTTAACACCATGCCTCACAAATGAGAGGTCGAAGAGTGCAGTCGTCCTTCAAACTGACCCTGAACCTTTTTTCGCTCCTGGCACCATCACACAGCAGCCTTGACCTAAATTCCATCACGTAGTGATTAAAAATGGTGGGGGAAAGCTGCCAAAAACGTTTCCTTACACTGTTGAGTCTGACTGGGAATCGAGGATTTACAACTGTAAAAGGCACCTTGACCTGGAGTGTCAGGCGGCAACACATCAAACTACCAGAATGGGAACCGTCTTTTAATCTGGATTTAAACATCTATTTTAAGCAGCTATTGTCCACATTCTGGATCTGACACGAACTTGACGTTTGTAAGCGACAGTAATAATAGAGCGTCCGTCAAGACCAAAACAGATTTTGTCCTCACCTTGTATTGATATTCTAAACTCAGTAAACCACATAAAAAGCGGTTAGTTTCCATCAAATAGAAAGTTGTACCTGAAGTCTGAACTGACTAAAGTGACATGATGTTATGTGAATAAAGGTGACCTCAGACAATAATGTCTGTCCCCGGAAGAGCCAAGAGTTGAGGCCTCCTCCACCGCGTTCTGTCACACAAAAACAACACAGATGCTGTGCGAAGAAACATTTCCTGAAGTCACAAAATTACCCACTGTATTTTTAAAGATACACGAGGAAGTCATTACATTCAGAAAATGTGCTGGGGAGGAGTGTAAATTGAGCCCTGCATAAAGCAAATCTATGTTTTTGCTGTGAGTTCATTACGTGAATGTGTTAAAGCAGTGATTCCTTTGTTTCAAGTCAACACATGAAGCAGGATTATTGCCAATCCAATCCATTTTGGTGACAAAATCCCTTGTCAACCAACACCAACAAACAGCAACCACCAATGTTTCGGCCAGTCACCCATCACCACCCCTAGAGACATTGTACGTTGCCAATTGTCCAGGGCTCACATAGTTTGGTCAGTACTTCCACTCCATCTACGAGTCGCTGGATTACTCTGCTGACAAATTTTTGTTCCACCTATCCTGACAGAGAGACATCACCATGAGCGATATTGGCCTGAGCAGTATAGAGTGTAGTTGTTGGTGTCATGACTCATGCTTTCACAAGGTGACAAGCGCATCGGTTTACGATGTTAACAAGCCAAGCCTTTTCATCATTTTCTTGTGGCCACACATCACTGGGGTGCAGGCAGCATTATGATGTGGGGACGGATCATCTACCATCACAGACAACACGTCCTGGCTGTGAGGGCATCATGTGTTGAGGTTGGGAAAGTAAAGTTTTGCGTCTTATACTGACTCCAAGTTGTATTTTTGCCTCTCACCTGCTGACTGCTGGGGTAGGCTCCAGCACTCCACACAACCCCGAACATGGCTAAGCAGTGGTAAATTGAAGATGTATGTTTTTTCTTTTTCAAAGGTCCACAAGCCCCAGTCAAACAAGGTCTCCACCATCATTTACTTTATTTTTTAACTGAGGATGTATTTATATAATGCCTACGCATGGAAATACAACCCGGACGGCTTGCGATTTCTCGTAAGCGGGTCACACGTTGCCGCCATCTTGTGACTGAACCAGACAGCAGTGTGTAATAGTACCAAATATTTGAGCAAATTATTAACAGTTCATATAAACAATGAACTTATTTGGATTCAAACTGCGTTGCTATGGAAACAATGACTCAGAATTGGAAAAATGTTATTAATCCCAAGGGAAATTATGTTCGTAACATGCTCTGAACTCAACATATCACAATAAATTAAAAAGAAATAATATAAGAAAGTGCAAAAACAAAGCCCTACTAAAGAGCTTAGGTATACTTAGAGCTTAGACTCTGGTGAACAGCTCCAAAACTTGAACTATGATGAAAATCTAAAGATCCAATTGGACTCTCTTAAGAATGGTGAGCAGTTCAAAACACAGCGACTCTCTCTTTTCCAAGAGACTTTTCACGCCAGGGCTTCTTAGTATCATTGTTTGCAGTTTACATTCGAACACCAAGGGTATTGGAGTCGGTTTCCGAGGCTGTTTGAGGTCAACTTTCAGGCCAAAGTAATCACGCTCTGCAGCCTAATGATTGCTGTACAGTACAGACGACACTGTCCCTCATTATTTTAACTTGCTTCACCCACTTCTTATGATGCTCCCATACGTTTGGTTAGAAGACCAGGCTTACATGCTCACTGGCACCAGTAGCAAGCACACCCAGTCGCCATATAATGGTTTGCCGTTTCCTCTCTTGTACTGGAGCTGAAGAGCTGCTTTTAACCTGCATTCTGATCGATGCGCCGCCAGGATCTGATGCCTGTGACGTCACAAAGGCATGTTTCCCGTTCTCGTTCAGTGCAACGCTGCCTTGCATGTGGGTGACTCATTTTGACTTAATGTGCGCAGCAGTTAAAAGCATTTATTCAACATTCTGTTATGCAACTGGAGCCTCACAGTCTCCAGCTTTCCAGGACCCAT